>NC_066562.1:8837897-8842897 GCF_024679095.1 Eriocheir sinensis
GAAGGATAGGAGGAGAAGGAGGAAGAGGAGGAGGAAAGGGTTCAGATGTGTTGAAAAGAATATTAATCGAGTTAATTTATAGTGAAGGCTGGAGGAGGAGGAGGAGGAGGAGGAGGAGACGGAAGTAGAAGAAACATCAGAAGACGAAGAAATAAGAGAACAAGGAAGAGGATAATGTGTTCAGGGAGGAGGATAAAGAGGAGAACGACGAGGAGGAGGAAGAAGAACAAATGGAAACAGGAAAGAAAAGAAGATAAAAGAAACGAAAAAGACAAGAAAAGTAAAGAATAACACATGAAAAACTAGTAGAAGAAGAAGACGAGAAGAGGAAGAAGGAGGAGGAGGAGAAGGATAGCATTTGGAGTGTTCAGGAAGGAGAAGGAAGAGGAGGAAGGGGAATAAGACGAGGAGGAGGAGGAGGAGGATAGCATTTGGAGTGTTCAGGAAGAAGAAGAAGGAGGAGAAGGAAGACGAATAAGTTGAGGAGGAGGAGGAGGAGAAGGAGGCAACCGGGCACTGATAGACATCATTCTGCGGGACAGGACAGTAGTGAGTGAACCGGTGACAGACAGACGCACTTAGCAAGATAGCGAGGCGCGGGGAGTGTGTAAAGAGAGAGGAGTGAAGGCGGCCCAAAGGAGGGATAACTAGGGCGAAGATAGGAGGGAGGAGAAGGGAGGAAAGAAGAAGGGAGAGGAAACTAAGGTTAAGAGAGGAGGGAAGGAGAGGAAGATGAGAGAGATGGAGGGATAGCTAGGGCGAAGAGAGGAGGGAAGAGAAGGGAGGAAAGAAGAAGGGAGAGGAAACTAAGGTGAAGATAGGAAGGGAAGTAAAGGAAGATAGGAGAGAAGGATGGAAGGAAGGACAAGGAGGGAAGACTATGGTGAAGTGAGGAGGGAAGGAGAGGAAGATGAGAGATATAGAGGGATAACTTTGGTGAAGATAGGAGGGAAAGAGGAAGGGAAGAGAAGGGAGGAAGGAAGAAGGAGGGGAAACTATGGTAAAGATAGGAAAGGAAGGAGACGAAGAAGGGAGAGAAAGGGAGAAATTAAAGAGATATAGGAGATGAAAGGATGGAAGGAAAGAAGGAAGAAAAGGAATAACCAGAGCGAAGATAGAAGAAAAGGATGGAAAGAAAGAGAGAAAGGGAAGATATGTAGGAGAAAAAGATGAAAGGATAGAAGGAAAGGAAGGAAGAAGAGGTACAGGACGAAGATAGGAGAGAGGGAAGATGATGATGGTGAAGAGGGAATGATCGAAGAGAAAGAGGAAGGAAGGAAGAAGATGGAGAGAAAATATCGAAGGTAGAAGGGAAAATGATGAAGGTATATATAGAGTTGTTGATACCGATCCACCATGAAGCGAAAGAAATTTAAAAGACGCAAAACTAAGTTAAAAAAAAACTGGAAATAAAGAGTCACAAATCTAAAATGCGCATAAGAAAGAGTTAGTTATTGATACAGATAAATATACTTGGAAGCTTAAATTATAATGTGAATGTAGACCAAGAAGACGCAGAGTTACATTATAAAGAAATGCGAATAGAGTTACAAAAATGAAGGGAGTTTGTGAGCGTGTGAGTGTTACTTATTAATAGAGAGAGATGAACTTTGAAGCATCAGATAGTGTTTAAAAGAAGTCCAAATATTTAGAGAAATTTTTAAGGATGCAAGAGTGGAAATATAGACCAACAAATACATGGAGAGTCTACAATAGAATGTTAGTTAGTTGCTGATGGAGATAGACGTAAGATCAGAGGTACAAATTGTGATAAAAACGAACGTCCAAATATTGTGATAAAATTAAGAACACGCGAAGGAGTAAAAATAAATAAAAATACGTGGAAATACACACCAACAAATATATATAGTGTGTCCACGATAGCACAAGCCCTAGTTACCGATGGAGATAGATGTACTGGAACCCGAGAAATACAATCCACGGAGCCCCAAATATGCACACTATAAAAAAAATCCGACCGATAAAGCAAATAAGACCCCAAAAGTGTAAGGCGTGTTGGCGATAGTGTTTAGTAGATCAAGTATTATGGGGAAGGATGGAAGTGTTTACAACCGTGGATTTTAATATCAAAGGGAAGCAAATAGGAGGAGAAGCGAAGAGATGAGAGATAAAGTGGAGATCAAGAACTGCTTGTAAAGAATGATGTTTATTACTGAGATCTAGGTGAGAGAGAGAGAGAGAGAGAGAGAGAGAGAGATGGTAAGAAGGATAGGAGAAAGATAAATGTTGATGAAAGGAAGTAAGAAGAGAGGAAGATAAAGATGTGAGAGAGAGAGAGAGAGAGAGAGAGAGAGAGAGACCTACTGACTTGACACTGAAAATAAAAGGAAAAAAAGAGAGACAAAAGAACAAGAAAAGAAAACAAATGAAAACAGGAAAGAAAAGGAAGATAAAAAACAATGAAGAAAAAAGATACAGGAAAAGAAAACAAGAAAAGAAAAACAAAAACAAAATATGAAACCCCCCAAAAACAAAAACAAAAAAAAGAAAAGAGAAGAGAAAACAAGAGAAGAAGAAGAAGAAGAAGAGAAGAGAGAACAAATAAACTTTAAATATCTGATACCATGAATAGTTTGATAAGAATTTGCACCCCGGTCTATCACAAGGATCAGGCGAGCGAGTGTTTACGAGAGCGGTCTGTATTAGGGGAAGGGAGAAGGAGGGGAGGAAGTAGGAAGCCTTCTCTCTCTCTCTCTCTCTCTCTCTCTCTCTCTCTCTCTCTCTCTCTCTCTCTCTCTCTCTCTCTCTCTCTCTCTCTCTCTCTCTCTCTCTCTCTCTCTCTCTCTCTCTCTCTCTCTCTCTCTCTTTTACCTCCTCCTCTTCTCCTTTCTCTTTTCTCTCCCTCTCCCTTGCTCTTTTTCCTCGTCTTCTCTTCTCCTTTCTTTTCCTCCTCTTCTTCTCTTCTCCAATTCTCTTACGTTTTCCCTTCCTCTCCTTTTCTCCCTCTTCTTATCCTCTTCTCTTCTCCCACTTTCTTCTTCTCCATTTTCTCTTCTCTTCCCATCTCTCCTCTCCTTTCCTCACCCTGTCTATCCTCCCTCTTGTCCTCTTTCCTCCCTCCCCCTCCCTCCCTGCCTCCCTGCCTTGGCCACACACCGCTACACATTTGAGGTTGCTCGCTATATGAGGTCACTCCCTTATACAGCAAGAGGGGGAGGAGGGGGAAGGAGAAGGAGTGGGCAACAGGACAGTGAAGGAAGGGGGAGGGGGGAGAGAGAGGGAAGGGAGAGGAGGGACATGTGAAGGAAAGGGAGGGGAGTAAGGGAGAGAGGGAATGTAATTGGGGGGAAGTTAAAGGGAGAAAAGGGAGGAGGAAAAGATGGAAGGGAGATTGACGAGGGGGGAAAGGAAGGGGAAGGGGAGGAGGTGTGTCTGTGTGTGAGTGTGTTACAGTTGACGGGGCGGGGAAGGAGTAGAAGGACAATGTGTGTGTGTGTGTGTGTGTGTGTGTGTGTGTGCGTGCGAGGGGCGGGGCGGGGAAAGGTCACGTCTCAGGCGGAGTAAATGGAGGCGCGGGTTGGCCACTTGGCGCCTCGCAAAATGTGTTACGCGGGCTAAATCTTGAGCTCAGAGGCAGAGGTCCATGTTCTTTAATGTATCAAGCTCTTATTACCACTGTTTCTTATGGTCGCAGAAAGGATTAACTGGGTTTTCTTTGGTGTTTTCCTGTTCGAAATGTAAAAGTCGGGCACATCTATCACTAGTGTTCTTCGGTCTTTCTCACCTAACCTAACTTACCCTTACCTAACCTTACCTTACCTTAAATTAACTTACCTTACCTTACCTTACTTTACCTAACCTTACCTTACCTGACCTAACCTAACCTTACCTTACCTTACCTAACTTAACCTATCCTTACTTTACCTTACCTTACCTTACCTTGCCTTACCTTAACTAACCTTACCTAACCTAACCTTACCTAACCTAACCTAATCTAATCTAACCTTACCTTACCTAACCTAACTTAACCTAGCTTAACCTAACCTAACCTTACCTTACCTAACGTTACCTTACCTTATCTTACCTGACCTGACCTTACCTAACCTATCCTTACCTTACCTAACGTTACCTAGCCTTACCTATCCTTACCTTACTTTACCTTACCTTACATTACCTTACCTTACCTAACTTAACCTATGGAAAAATAAGCTAAAAGAATAATTTTGATACCGTATATAACAATGGCAGAAAAATAAGGTTAAGAGAAGACAGATAATTGCTGGAAAAAGTATGAAAATTTACGATAAGATATAAAAAGAGGAAAAATGGAAAAAGTAAAAATATTATTGCAGAAAAAAACAATAACAGATAAATAACGTAAAAACAGTAATAAAGAGAAATAGAAGGCAAGAAAATAGATAAACGAAGAGAGAGAGGTTACAAGACACGAGGGGGAATTATAACAAGCTGGTGATGGGTGATTAGCAAACCGTGAGGGAGATGATGCGATAGGAGAGAGAGAGAGAGATTGACTGACTGATGAAGTGTTGAAAGGAACATGCAGACCAATACAGGCACGAGAGAGAGAGAGAGAGAGAGAGAGAGAGCCGTCAACAGGTAATCACTCTAGCAATTAACTTCTCCATCAGTTGATCAGACAATCCCTCAACCCATCAGCTGTTCGTCACGTTCTCTCTCTCTCTCTCTCTCTCTCTCTCTCTCTCTCTCTCTCTCTCTCTCTCTCTCTCTCTCTCTCTCTCTCTCTCTCTCTCTCTCTCTCTCTCTCTCCTCTCCTCCTCCTCCTCTCCCTCTCTTCCTCCTCCTCCTCTTTCTCTCCCTCTCCCTCTATCTCTTGTCTCATTTTCCTCTCGTTCTGTTTGTTCTCCGAGTATAAATTTATTTCTCTTCTTTAATTTATTCTTGTTTTTTTTTTCTTTCATTCTTTTTTTTTTGTGTTTATTGTTTCCTTTTCATTATTTATTATATTTTGGTGATGTATTTTCTCTCCACTTTTTCTTCTCCACTTCTATTCTTCCTCT
>NC_066562.1:8845397-8857897 GCF_024679095.1 Eriocheir sinensis
TGCCCTCACCATCTTCAACACCACTAACAGAATCATCACCGTTAGCTTCATCACCACTGTCCTCAACAACACCAGTACCATCCTCCTCCCCATTTTTCTCCACCTCCATTTCTCTCTCTGTTCCCTCCACTTTTTACTTTGTCTCCCTCTCTCTCTCTTTCTTTTCATCCCTCCATTCTCCCTTTACTTATTTTTTTCTTCCTCTTCTTCCTTCTTTTCTTCCTCTCTCAATCTCTACCTTCATTTCTCTTTCTTTTCTTACTCTTTTCGTTTCTATCTTCCCTTTATTTCTTTTTTCTCTCCTCTCCTTCCTTTCTTCGTCTCCTTCTCTCTCTCCCTCGACTCTTTCTACCCTCTTCTTTCCCTCACGTCTTCAGCTCCTTTCCTCGCCTTTTCCTCTTCTCTCCCTCCACTTTATCTTCCCTCTTCTTCTCCTCATTTCTCCGGCCCTTTCCTCCACTCTCCCTCTTCCCTCCGCATTTCACTCCCTCCCTCCACTCTCTCTGCCCCCTTCCACCCCTCACTTCTTCAACCCTTCCCTCGACTTTCCCCGCCCGTCACATCCTCCCCGGGCGTTGATTGACAAGGAGGATAATCAGATTGCAAATGTTGAATCGACCAGGTAAATACATGGACCCTGGGTATATAGGGAGAGAGAGAGAGAGAGAGAGAGAGAGAGAGAGAGAGAGAGAGAGAGAGAGAGAGAGAGGGTTAAAAAAGAAAAGGAGGAAAGAGAAAAGGTAAAGAAACTGAAATTTTTAAAAGAATGAGGATGGAAAAATTAATAGAAAAGAGAGAGAGAGAGAGAGAGAGAGAGAGAGAGAGAGAGAGAGAGAATGTATGTATGTATGTATGTATGTGGTTTGCAGAGAAGGATGAAGAGTAGAAAGGCAAGGAAGAAGGAGGAGGAGGGAGAGAAGAAGAAGGAGGAGAAGGAAGAAGAGGAGGAGGATCAAGTTGAGTTAGAAAGAGAGGAGAGAGGATAACCGGGAAGAAAAGGACAGTCGTGGAGGAGGAGGAGGAGGAGGAGGAGGAGTCTGAAGGTCACCTGTGCCCCACCCTGGCTCGCTTAAATGACGCAGGTAACTTAGTACAGCCCCCCCCCCCTCCTCCTCCCCCTTCCCCCTTCCTGACCCCCCCCCCTCCTTTCCTCCATTACCCCATTTCCTCTTTCTTTTTTCTCTTCATTTCATTTCCTCATTCCTTTCCCTTCTTCTCTTCTCCTCTCCCTTCTTTATTTTCTCTCTCCCTTTCTTCCATTTCTTTGCTTCCTAATTCTCTTTCGTTTATTTGTTTTCCTTCTCGTATTTCTTTCATATTTCTCTCCATCCTTTTTCTTCTTTTTTTATTATTTTTGTCTTTATTTCTCTTCACATTCTTCTTCCTCTTATTCCCTTTCTCTTCATGCCTTTCATTCTTCCTTCCTCTCTTTCCTCTTCCCTCCCTCTCTTCTTTCTCTCCTTCATTATTTTATAGTTTCAATTTTCCCTTCATTCCATTTCTCATTCCATTTTTGTATTCCTCCTTTCTCTCCCTGCCTGTTCTTCCTCCCTTCCTCATTCTTTATTCTCAATCTCTCCCTGGGCTTTCCTCCACTTCTCCCTTCGTCCCTAACTCCCTGTTCGCATTCTCCCCCTTTCTGCTCCTCTTCCTCCCTTCCTGGTCATCTCCCTGTCTTCTCCCTCATTACTTATTCTTAATCTTCCTGGGCCTTTCCTTCTGCTCTCCCTGCTCTCCCCTCATTCGTCTTGCTATCCTCCCTCTCCCTCTCCCTCCCTTCCTCTCCCTCCCTCCCTTCTTCTCTGGGTATTCTTCTCTGGGGCCTTTCCCGTGACCTTGTATCTTAATTTCTGGGTCTTTCCTCGGAAGTTCTTCTTTTTTATGAACGTTAGTGTGTGTGTGTGTGTGTGTGTGTGTGTGTGTGTGTGTGTGTGTGTGTGTGTGTGTGTGTGTGTGTGTGTTGGTGAGTGTGATTTCCTTGTTTAATTTTCTGTCTTCATCTTTGTTCCTTATTATTTGTGTACTTTTTTTTGTGTGTATTTTCTTGTTGTTTTGTTTTATTCTATTCCCTTCGTCTACAATTATTTCATCCCTTGTTTCCACTTTCATTCATTCTTTCTTTCTCCGCTTTCTCTCCTTTTTTTTGTGTTTTCTTGTTTTATTTCATTTTCTTCCTTTCATCCACAATTATTTCATTCCTTGTTTCCATTTCCATTCTTTCCTTCTCCTTTTTCTTTCCTTTATTTGTGGTTTCTCTAATTCACTCCCCATTCGCTCTTTCCTTCTTCTTTACTTTCTTTCATTATTCGGTTATTTTTGTGATTCATTCTTTTCTTCCTCCTTCTCTCCTTTCCTATCTCCCTCTCTTCTTTCTTCCCCATTCTTTCTCTCCTTTCTCCATCTCTCTATCTCCTCTTTCCCCCTTTCCCCCGGCCACTCCTTTATACTCTCCCTCCTTCAGTCCCTTTCTCCCTCCCTCACTTCCCCCCTTCCTCCCTCTCTCTCTCTCTCTCCCTCCCTCTCTCCCTCCTTCTCCCTTCCTAAAGCTACATGATCCACCTACCTGTGAAATATATCCGTCCACATCTTAACAGGTAATGTAGGAGCAGACCTCTCCTCCTCCTCCTCCTCCTCCTCCTCCTTCTCAGTATTACCAGAATCTTTCCTCTCTTTTTCCTAGTCTTTTTTTTCTTTCATTCCTTCTTCCTTTCTTCCTTCTCTCTCGTTTCCTCTTCCTCCTCCTCCTCCTCCTCCTATTCGTCCTCTCCTACTCCCCTCCTCTCTCTTCCACCTCCTCCTCTACTTCTCTTCTTTTCTCTTCTCACTAATCTTCTCATCTGTCCTCTGTCCTTTCGTCTCCTCTCCATCTCCTCCTCCTCCTCCTCCTCCTCCTCCTCCTCCTCCTCCTCCGTCTTCCCAGAACGCTCTCTTTACACGCTCCACACGTCAGATCTTTGAAGAAAATCGTATTGCGTTGCCTTGCGTAGTCTTCCTAGAACGAACACTCAACGTTATGCCCAGTACGGAAGAATAACCGCCGGTGGTATCCTTCCTATAACGCGGTTGGTCAAGTGTCTGTGTGTGTGTGTGTGTGTGTGTGTGTGTGTGTGTGTGTGTGTGTTATTTCGTTATAAGGAAAGTACTATAGTGAAATTTTTAATGGTGGGATGGATTTTTACTGGAAAGGTTTCATTATAATTGTTAGAGTTTTTTGGTAAGGATTTTTATTTTTAGTGATGGAGGGATTGTATCGTCGAAAGTTCGTTATAAGGCAAGTTAAATAGCGAAATTTTTTGTGTGGGGAGGATTTTTATTATAGAAAGTTTAGTGTTTTTTCTGGTTTCCTCTTTCCCTCTCTCTTCTATCTTCCAAACTGTTCTTTCCTCTCTGTTCTTTTCTCCTCTCTCTTTTCATTCTCTCCTATTTCTCACCTCTCCGTCATCCCTATCCCTCCCTATCCCTTCTCCTTTCCTCCACATCTCCTTCTCCATGTCCACCTTCCGGGCTCACCTGGCTTGCTAATTAGGCCACACGAAAACGGGCAGGTGAGTGGGCATTCCCTCTGACCAGGTAAATATGCAGCACCTGTTTTTATGGAGGAATCTAACCTTTGGGCGAGCTTAGAGGAGAGAGGGAGAGAGGGAGGGAAGGGGAGAGAAGGGGAGGGGAGGAGAGTTAGTGGTGGGGGGTGGGGTGTAAGGGGAGAGGGGAGTGGGAAAGGAAGGGTAAGGGGTGGAGGGGCGGTAAGGTGAGTCGGGATGTATATATATCTACTTTTGTTGTTGTTGTTGTTGTTTTGTTGTTTGTTTGTCATTACTTTTTCCTTCGCGTTTTCTTCCTTTCTTCTTTCCTGTTTTCTTGATTTTCTTCTTTTTGGTTTAATTTTGTGTTTCTTGTTCATTTTAATCCTTGTCTTCTTCTTCCTCTTTTTCTTCTTCCTTCTTTTCATGTTTCTGAACTTTTTTATTTAGTTTATTATTTTCTCTCTCTCTCTCTCTCTCTCTCTCTCTCTCTCTCTCTCTCTCTCTCTCTCTCTCTCTCTCTCTCTCTCTCTCTCTCTCTCTCTCTCTCTCATCCTACACCTTCATCATTGTATCATTCTTGCATTATATATTCCCTCCTCCTCCTCCTCCTCCTCCTCCTCCTCCTCCTCCCCCTCCCCTCCTCCTCCTTCCTTTCCTTTCCTTTCCTTTCCTTCGTTTTCTCTCTTTCTCTTCCTCTTCTCGTTTCCCTTAAAAACTCCCTCCCTTTCCCCCCTTCTTATCTCCCTTCTTCCTCCCTAGTCCCTCTTCTCTCCCTCCTTTCCTCCTCCTCCCCCTCCTTCCTCTCAGTCTCCTAAAGCACAAGGCAATAAGGCTCACAAAAGAGATGCTAACAAAGGGATTTTCGACCTTAGCGACAGAGTCTTTCCCCCACGTCCTTGCAAACACACACACACACACACACACACACACACACACACACACACACACGCACACACGCACACACAGGAAACAGACGCAAGGGATAAACACGGATCGTTAAGACGCAGAGAACGTTGATTCGCTTGAGTGACCGCGGAGGAGGAGGAGGAGGAGGAGGAGGAGGAGGAGGAGGAGGAGGAGGGGGGAGGAGGGGGGAGGAAGAGAAGAAGGAGGGTAGTTAAGGTCTGGCTGGGAGGGAAGCAAAAGAGGGGAAGGAAGGGATGGAATGGAAAGGGAGGAAGGGAACTGGAGGGGAAGGAAGGGAAGAGAAGGAAAGGGATGGGAGGAAAGAAAGGGAATGGAGAGGAATAGTAAATGGGACGGAAGGAAGGGAATGGAATGGGATGGGAAGGGAAGGGAAGGAAAGGCAGGGAATGGAAGTGGAGGGGAGGGGAGAAAGGGAATGGAATGGAATGCCAAATGGGATGGGAAGGGAAGGAAAGGCAGGGGATGGGAGTGGAGGGGAGGGAAGGAAGAGGAGGGAAGAAATTGAACAGAAGGGGAAACAAGGACGAGAAAGATAAGGATAGAAAACGAAGGGGAGATAGAGGAAGAAGAAGAAGGGCCAAAAGGGATAAGGCAAAAAATAAGAAAGAAAAGATAGATAATGGAGAGAGAGAGAGAGAGAGAGAGAGAGAGAGAGTAGACGAATAGAAAGGAACGGAATAAAAGAGAAGGCGTTTGTAGACAGGAATAAAAAAAAAAGCAGAAAGGAAAGGGAGAGAAGGGAAAAAAAGGAAGGACGAGAGAGCTGAAAGTAGCCGTGTGTGTGTGTGTGTGTGTGTGTGTGTGTGTGTGTGTGGCGGGGCGGTGCAGGAGGAGTCTGAGGTTGGCTTCATTAGGTGATTGATGGGCTGGCGGGAGTGAAGGAAGGGGAGGAGGCAGACAGGCAGACAGGCATGAAGGAAACGGTGGCAGCGGGCAGGAATGAGGGAAGGAGGAGAGGCTGGAATGAAAGGATGGAAGGAGTGAAAGTAAGGAGACAGGAAGAAAGGAATGAAAAAAGTCAGACAGACAGGAATGAAAGGAGTGAAGGAAAGGAAAGAGAGAGACAAACAGGAGTGGAAGAAAGGACTGAGGAAAGGAAGGGAGATGAGCTGGAATGAAGGATTAAGGTAGATTAGCAGGTAGAAGTGAAGACAGGTAGATTGACAGACAGACAGAAAGGCAGGTGTATGGAGTTACCAGTTACCAGTATATGTATAAGGTATGCAGTAGGCAGATATGAATAAGATTATGTATAAGTTATGTATAAGATAAGTATAAGAAATGTATAAGATTTGTAATTAGGCAGATGTGTCGTTAGTATAAGATTAAGGAAAACAGACAGACAGACAGAGACCCAACCAGCTACGTGACAGACAGACAGATATATAGAGAAGTATGAAGAGAGACAGACCCAGACACAACACTAACAGACAGACAGACATGTAGAGAAGTATGAAGAGAGACAGACCCAGACACAACACTAACAGACAGATAGACAGACATACAGACACAAAGCAAAAAAAAAGACAGATAGACAGAAGAAAAAAAAAGGAGAAGGGAGGAGAAATCATGGTAATACTGTCATTTAGAAAGGCGAGTCAGAGGAAAGACAGACAGATAGACAGACAGGGAGTGACAGACAGGTGGAGAAATGAAAGTGGAGAAGCTGTTGTGGTTAGGCTGACTGACAGACACAGACAGGTGATAGAGAGACAGGATAGAGACAAGACAGTGACAGGAAAGACAGGATAGACAGGATAGATAGACACACAGGCAGACATGACAGACAGAATAGGGACAGAATAGACAGGATAGATACACTCAAGCAAACATGACAGACAGAATAGGGACAGAATAGACAGCATAGACAGACACACAGACAAACAGACATGAGATAGACGGGCAAGAAAAGAAAGAAAAAAAGACAGGTAATTAGAGATAGACAGACAAAGAGACAGACAGATACAGACATTACAAAGAGGGAAAGACAGGTACTAATGGAAGAAGACAGACAGACAGACAGACAGACATTAGAGAGAGAGAGAGAGAGAGAGAGAGGTGAAAGAACTGAAAGGCAGGTTAATGAGGCGGTCCAAGTTCTTTTCTTCCTTTTTTTTTATCTTGTTTAAATGTATCACTTTTTTATTCATGAAGAAACTACTGAAGAATGTGAGTGATATTTTTTTTCTTCTTTTTTTTACTCTTTTTCTTCGTCCTTCGTGTAATTCTTTTTCCGCTTTTTCTTTAGTTTTCTTTTTTTCTTCTTTTTTGTGTAACTGTTCTTTTTTTTTCTCTGGTTTTCTTTGCCTTGTTTTTTTCTTTTCGACCTTAATCTCCTTTGCAAATAGAGACGAGACTTAAAGGATGTTACTTGGTGTGTGTGTGTGTGTGTGTGTGTGTGTGTGTGCGCAGCAAAAGGAGAATGTACACACACACACACACACACACGAACACACACACTTAAGAATGCAGAAAGTTGTCAATGAATTAAGTTAAATAAAAAAAAAAACGAACAAAAACTTTAAAAACAAAACAAAACAAAAAACAAGGAAATGAAGCGTCGTCTTAAAAGGAAGGCCATTTAAGGTGTGTGTGTGTGTGTGTGTGTGTGTGTGTGTGTGTGTGTGTGTGTGTGTGTGTGTGTGTGTGTGTGTGTTGCGGTTTGCATATGAACGTGGTATTAATAGTTTAGAGCAAAGAGAGAGAGAGAGAGAGAGAGAGAGAGAGAGAGAGAGAGAGAGAGAGAGAGAGAGAGAGAGAGAGAGAGAGAGAGAGAGAGAGAGAGAAAGAAGGAGAGGAAGAAGAGGAAAGAAAAAAATGATTAGAAAGAGGAAAGGCGATTGAAAAAGGAAATAAAGGAAGAGAAATGGAAAACAAAGAGATAAAGAAGGAAGAAGAAATGGGAGAGAAGGAAAATAATGAGATAAAGGGGAAAGAAAATGAGAGAAAGTGAGAGAGAGAAGGAGGAAAGGTGAATGAAAAGGAAAATAAAGAAAAAAGATGAGAAAGAGAAGGAAAAAGTAGAGCCGAGGAGGAAAGAGAAAGAAAAGGCGAAGAGAAAGGAGGAGAAATATATAAGAGAGAGAGGGAAGGGAAAGCTAGAACCGAGAGGAAGGAGAAAGAAAAGGAGAAGAGAAAGGCGGAGAAAGAAAAGAGAAAGGGAAGGGAAAGCTAGAACCGAGAGGAAGGAGAAAGAAAAGGAGAAGAGAAAGGAGGAGAAAAAAAGGGGAGAAAAGAAAAGAAAATCGAGACACGGAAAAGGAGAGAGAGAGAAGGGAAGGAAAAGGAGTTGAAAGAGGAGAAGGAAAAGGGAAGAAATAAGAGGAAATCGAGGCAAATGAAGAACGAAGGAGAGAAAATAAACAAGGATAAAACGGAATAGAAAGAAAAAGGAAAAGCTAGATTCGAAAAAAAGGAGAAAGAAAAGGGAAGAAAAGAAGAAAAAATCGAGACAAACGGAGAACGAAAGAGAGAAAACAAACAAAGATAAAAGGGAAGGGAAGGGAAGGGAGGGAGGGAGGGAAGGGAGGGAAGGGAGGGAGGGAGGGAAAGTAGAGGACACCAAACACCACAAAAAAGGAAAACACATAAAGCCAAAAAAAGGGAAGAGAACTGTTTTGTGTGTGTCACCTCGTCATTACACACACACACACACACACACACACACACACACGCACACACACACAGGCCGCTTTCTGGGTGTGTTTGTGTGTGTGTTCCTGCGATACACACCAGTTCCTTAAAACGAGCTTGGGAAGGGTTGTGTGGAGAGAGAGAGAGAGAGAGAGAGAGAGAGAGAGAGAGAGAGAGAGACTTAGGAATGCTTAAACAAACTGATTAGAGGAGGCTCACACACTAATACATAGATTTAAAGAGCACAAAAAAATTTATAGATGAAGTACTATGTATAAAAATACGTATAACACAAATTCTCAATGATCTTATATAATACTAATCATTTTTACATAGAATTTCCCACAAAAAACGGAAATACACATAGAGCATACGTAGAAGTACCCGAATCTTATTTAGAAATACGTATAGTACACAGGTTTTACAGTATGTTTGGAATTTACAAAGAAGCAGGTTTAACACAAAAATACACATTGTTCCTAATTTGAAATACACAAATTATAGTACAGTGAATTACGTAGACCTACAAAGGATAATTTTATATATACCCACATTTTTTTACCAAGAAATACACATGAAAATACTAAAAATGCAAATATAACCGAAATTCTACCAAGACACAAACACTTTATAAAAAAATCACTTGTGAGCAGAAAATCCTGACAAACGTTATGCAGGACAGGAACATCAGTGCTATGTAAACAAGCACAACTTTCCAGCAAAATAAATAGAGTTGAAAGAACGTTATAGCGAGTTGTTAAAACTGACAGCTGAATTCACAAAGTGGGGTGGACGATGTAGCTAGCGGTGTTAAGTTTAAATACACAAAACGCAACAGCCAAATACGCCAAATACATAGAGTGGAGAGAACGTCATAGAGAGATGTTAAGATTTTTACCCGAATACACAACAGAGACATCAGAATTCACAGTTGGGAAGACGATAGGGATATAAAGTTAATCTAAATACACAGAACTTTACAGGCAAATACACAACATACATAGCGTGGAGAGAACGTCATAGAGAGATGTTAAGATGTTTACCCGAATACACAACAACAGGGACAGCAGAATTCACAGTGGGGAGGACGATATAGCTAAAAAGTTCATCTAAATACACAGAACTTTACAGGCAAATTCTCAACATACATAGCGTGGAGAAAACGTTATAGCCAGCGGCCGAACGTTTACAGAGGCATACATAAAAAAAATATTCCCGTCCTGCAGCGCCAAGGCCCATCATGTAGGTCGCTGGTTCTCACGTCTGGAGGGTAGAGAAGCCAAACAGTGCCGGTGCTGAATCAGGGGGGGCAGAGAGAGAGAGAGAGAGAGAGAGAGAGAGAGAGAGAGATCCTTAACTGATTTCACCTTGGAGGAAGAAGTGAGAGGGAAAAGAAAGGTGAGTGATGGACAAAAGGACGGAATTCGATGCTTTTTTGGGTTAATGGATGAAGAAAAAGAAATACAGTTGTCTTCTTAAATCTAGTTGTTACGTGCGTTCATACATTCATACATACATCAGTACTTAACAATGCATTCATATATACACTCACTTATGCATGCGTGTTTAATTCACCAGATAATCACATACATACTCGCTGATATAACAAGTAGATGTGGATGTAGATAGTTGTGGTGAAAGCAGATATAGAGTCAATTAGATACCTTGATATAGAGGTAGACGGGGACTGATTTATATGTATTTTGTTATGGAGAAAACGGCCATTGAATTGTGACTCCTTAGAGGCGAAGGGGAACAGAAGCTTAAGAATTGTGATATACGGGAAAAGACTGATGTTTTTTTGTTGTTGTAAAAGAAATGAGGAACGGGTGACTGACTTAATTGTAATATACGAGAAAAGACTGATATATTTTTGTTATAGATGGAATGGGAAACGGGTGACTGATTTAAAGAATTGTGATATACGGGAAAAGACTGATATTATTTTGTTGTTTTAGAGGAAATGGTTATCGGGTGACTGACTTAAAGAATTGTGATATACAGGAAAAGACTGATATTATTGTGTTATAGATGGAATGGGAAACGAGTGACTGACTTGAAGAATTGTGATATACAGGAAAAGACTGATATTATTGTGTTATAGATGGAATGGGAAACGAGTGACTGACTTAAAGAATTGTGATATACGGCAAAAAAACTGATATTATTTTGTTATAGATGGAATGGGAAACGAGTGACTGACTTAAAATTGTAAAATTGTGAAACATCAACATAAGAACAGAAACATTAAACTAAGAAAAGAAACATTAAAATAAGAACGGAAACATTAAAATAAGAACATAAACATTGAAATAAGAACAGAAATATTAAAATAAGAACAAAAATATTAAAATAAGAACATAAATAACAAGAAACATTACAATAAGAACATAAACATTAAAATAACAACAGAAACATTAAAATAAGAACGGAAACATTAAAATAAGAACACAGAAACATTAAAATAAGAACATAAACATTAAAATAAATACAAAAACATTAAAATAAGAACATAAACATTAAAATAAGAACAGAAACATTAAAACAAGAACACAGAAACATTAAAATAACAACAGAAACATTAAAATAACAACAGAAACATTAAAATAACAACAGAAACATTAAAATAAGAACAGAAACATTAAAATAACAACAGACACATTAAAATAACAACAGACACATTAAAACAAGAACACAGAAACATTGAAATAACAGACACATTAAAATAACAACAGAAACATTAAAATAAGAACGTAAACATTAAAATAAATACAAAAACATTAAAATAAGAACGGAAACATTAGAATAAAAACACAGAAACATTAAAATAAGAAGAGAAATATTAAAATCGTCTTGGAAGCATTTCATATCACGCCACATTTCACGGTCCGGCGGTGGCGTGAGTGGCGGGGAACGAAGGCCCTTACATCAGCCTCTTAAAACAGCGCGTGGACCAGAAATATTATACATCTTTTTTAATTACGTTTCTCCAGTTTTCTTTTTTCTTGTTCTCGTTTTTTTTGTTGTTGTTTAGTTCTGCGTTCTTTATCAAGGTGGTCATTTTTTTTTTCGAAGTTTTTTTTATACTGTTTTATTTGTTTGTTTGTTTGTTTCAGTGTTTTCTTTTTCCTCGTTCTCAGTGTTTTTTTCTGTTTTTTCATTTTGTTTTCTAGTTCTTTTATGTGTTTTTTCTTCTTTTCCTCGATTTTCGTTTTTTTTTTCCTTTTCCTTTTCATTGTTTTCTGGTATTTTTGTCTTTTTTCTTTCTTTCTTTCTTTCTTTATTTATTTATTTATTTCCTTTACTTTTTTTTTCTTTTCGTTTTGTTTTCTAGTATTTTTTCATCTCAGTGTGGCCGTTGTTTTTTCTCTTTTCTTCTTATTCTTGTTTTGTTTTTTCTTTTGTTTTCTTGTTTTGCATATTTTATTCAGTGTACCAGTTTTATTTTTCATCGAGTATTATTTAGTTAGTTTTTATGTAGTTTTATTTCATTATTATTCATTGTTTTGTTTTTATTGTTTTCTGTTTTGTATATTCTTTTTATTCAATGAAGTAGTTTTTTTTTTCTTATTGATTTCTGTCACCTAAGCACATAAAGATAGATAGATAGATAGATAGAATGAGAGAGAGAGAGAGAGAGAGAGAGAGAGAGAGAGAGAGAGAGAGAGAGAGAGAGAGAGAGAGAGAGAAGAGTAGCCGCTAACAAATTGTATTACTAACTGTTAACATGAAAAAAAATAACCTCTCTTTTTTTCCTTCTGACCCAAATCACGCTCGTGTCGTTTATTTCATGCATGAGTTCACTTATTTTTGTCCAGTGTATGCCTTGCTTCTATACCTGTCTGTCTGTGTTTCTGTCTGTCTGTCTGTATGTGTCTGTCTGTCTGTCTGTCTGTCTCTAAGCCTGTGTGCATATCTGTCTATCTGTCTCTCAGCCTGTGTGCATCTCTGTCTATCTATCTGTCTCTCAGCCTGTGTGCATCTCTGTCTATCTGTCTGTCTCTCATCCTGTGTGCATCTCTGTCTATCTGTCTGTCTCTCATCCTGTGTGCATCTCTGTCTATCTGTCTGTCTCTCATCCTGTGTGCATCTCTGTCTGTCTGTCTGTCTCTCAGCCTGTGTGCATCTCTGTCTATCTGTCTGTCTCTCAGCCTGTGTGCATCTCTGTCTATCTGTCTGTCTCTCAGCCTGTGTGCATCTCTGTCTATCTGTCTGTCTCTCATCCTGTGTGCATCTCTGTCTATCTGTCTGTCTCTCAGCCTGTGTGCATCTCTGTCTATCTGTCTGTCTCTCAGCCTGTGTGCATCTCTGTCTATCTGTCTGTCTCTCATCCTGTGTGCATCTCTGTCTGTCTGTCTGTCTCTCAGCCTGTGTGCATCTCTGTCTATCTGTCTGTCTCTCAGCCTGTGTGCATCT
>NC_066562.1:8862897-8952897 GCF_024679095.1 Eriocheir sinensis
ATCGCAATCTGTCTTGCTTAGCGGCTTAGCGTCAGAGGAGCGGCGGGCGGGCGAGGAAACTGTATTAAGACGAGCAATAGCAATAATAATAATGATAATAATATAGATAATGTAAGAGGCAGAAAATGTAATAGCCAGCTCATGTGATGGAGTCCAGTATCCCGAATGTTTTAGGATCAAGAGTCGAGGTTAAGCGGTTTATGGAGGATTCAGATAAAGGATTCAATGCCTCAACAGGAGTGATATTGATAATGAAAATAGATGATGTAATAGAGATAATTTAATAGACTCCAGTATCCCGAATGTTTTAGGATCACAAGAGTCGAGGTTAAGCGGTTTATGGAGGATTCAGATAAAGGATTCAATGCCTCAACAGGAGTGATATTGATAATGAAAATAGATGATGTGATAGAGATAATTTAATAGACTACAGTATCACAAATGTTTTAGGATCACAAGAGTCGAGGTTAAGCGGTTTATGGAGGATTCAGATAAAGGATTCAATGCCTCAACAGGAGTGAAAATAATAATGAGAATAGATTATATGATAGAGGTAATTTAATAGACTACAGTGTCCCAGAGGTCTTAGGATCGAGTGAAGGGGAGACAAGGTTTTATGGAGGAGAGGGGGGCAGAAGGGAGGGAAGGAGGAAGTAGGATTAAGCATGATTCGGATAAAAGGATTCAATGCCGCAACAGGAGTGAAAATAATAATGAGAATTGATAATATGATTGAGGTAATTTAATAGACCACAGTGTCCCAGAGGTTTTAGGATCGAATGGAGGGTAAGCGGGTCTATAAAAGCATCAGATAAAGCGATCAAAACATAAATAGGAGTCCATGAAAATAATAGATGATGTAAAAGGCGGAAGAAGGAGGAAGAAGAAGAAAGGAAGAAGAAGAAGAAGGAGGAGTTGGTCTAGAAGAGTAAGATGATGAAGAGAATGACGAGGAGCTTAGAGAAGGAGGAAGAGGAAGGAAAGAAATAGAAGAGGATGCAATAGACTCCGGTATCTCAGGGTTTAGGATCAAGGGAAGGTTAAGGTGTTTGTAAAGGTATGAGATAAAGCGATCAGGTGAAGCAACTCGAGTATTAATGGAGGTGATGTGATGGTGGATAATTATTTTCAGGTTTTAGGATCAAGATTAGAAGGTAAGATGTTTAGTAGAGTTATTAATTAAGGTGGTAAATAATGATCTCCCATATTTCTCATTTTTAATACCTTCCTTTTCTTTTCCCTTCTTATTCTTTCATTTTATTTTGCTTTCTTCTTTATTAATTTTTTTCTTTTTTTTTCTTCTCCTGTTCTTGAATTTTCCGTGAGTGATTTTTGTTTCCTTTGTCAGATTTGTCTTTCTTTTTTCTCTCTCCACTCCATTCTATATCTCTCCCTTTTCCTCTGTCTCCCTCTCCTCCCTTTCTTCTTCCCTCCTTATCTCTTCTTCCATCTCCCTTCCCGCTTCTCCTTTTTGTCTTCCTCTCCTTCCTTCCTTCCTTCCTTCTTCCTTAACTCTCTTTCCATCTCCCTTCCCGCTTCTCCTTCTTGTCTTCCTCTCCTTCCTTCCTTTCTTCCTTCTTCCTTAACTCTCCTTCAATCTCCCTTCCCGCTTTTCCTTTCTGTCTTCCTCTCCTTCCTACCTTCCTCTCCCTAACTCAATTACTCCCTCCTTTCCTCCCTTCTTTCTCTCTTTCTATCCCCATCTTCTCCCTTCCTCCCTCTCTCCCTAACTCCTCTCCCTTCTCCTCCCATACTCCCTCTCTTCCTCCCTACTTCCTCTCCTGTACCCCTCTCATTCCTTACTACCTCCCTCTCATCTCTCTTCCTCCATTTCTCCCTACCCGCCTCCTTCCATCCCTCCCTCCTTTCCATATGCCCTCCCTCCCTCCCTCCTACCCACCACTCCCTTGCCGCCCACTCCTTCAATAGGACAACCAACTAATTGTTCTCCCTTTATCGCCACAAAAAGCGCCTCGCCCTCCCGTCACCCCGCGGCCTCCTCCCATTCATTGGCGAGGGGAGGGACCGCGGCGCGTTTTCTTCCGTGTAGAAAACGAGGGAGGGGGAGCTCTTCCATTCTTGATTTATTCAGCAGCTGTGTCCGTGTCTGTCTCTCTCTCTATTCTCCTGTGTGGTTATTGTTTTTGGCCGAGTTCCTTTTTGTTTTTGTGTTTTGTTTATCTGTTTTCTTTGACCTGTTCATTGTGTGTCGTTCCTTTGGTATTGAAATTTCACGAAGACACTGGAACACACACACACACACACACACACACACACACACACACACACACACACAGCGTAACCCTGTGTAATACCGACAATAGCGACGTGAGTAAGGCTTTAGAGGAAGTACTTGTAACGCAACGTATATAATAGAAAGAAAAGTTAATCATTTGCATATATTTTCTCTACTACTACAACTACTACTACTACTACTACTACTACTACTACTACTACTACAGCTACTTTCTTCACCGCCAATAAAACCTTAATTCCAACTCCCATTGCTCAGACAACAACACATTCCAGTGCATAAAATCGATAACGAAAGTAGGGGAGGGAGAAAGGGAGAAAGGAAGGAAGGAAAGAAGAATGTAAAGAAGGAGAGAGTATTAGGAAGGAAGGAAGGAACGAAGGATACAGAGGAAGGAAGGAAGGACAGAAGAATTAAAAGAGATGGAAGAAAATGAAAAATGAAAACTCTAACACACACACACACACACACACACACACACACACACACACACACACACACACACACACACACACACACACACATCAGTAGACAAATCATAAAAATAAAGGAAAAAAAAAGATAGAAAGAAAGGATAGTAAGGAAGGAACACACACACACACACACACACACACACACACACACACACACACACACACACACACACACACACACACACACACACACAACACAAAAAAGGGCAACAAACGTACAAGTAAATACATTTTGAGACACTAACAAAGGCTGTTGCCCAACCCCTTAGTGACCCGCGTGACCTCCAGCTTATCTGACCTCAAATCAGGGAGGGCGGCACCTATTGGGGGAAATACGGTGTGTGTGTGTGTGTGTGTGTGTGTGTGTGTGTGTGTGTGTGTGTGTGTGTGTGTGTGTTCATTCAGGGATTTTTGGTTGTGTTTTATTATTATTATTATTATCATTTATTTGTAGTAGTAGTAGTAGTAGTAGTAGTAGTAGTATACACACACACACACACACACACACACACACACACACACACACACACATCCCCCCCTTCCCCACTCAGCACCCCTTCCATCCCTCTCCCCCCTTTCTCCCCCTTTCCCCTCACCCATACTCCCATACCCTTCCCCTCCCCTCCCCTTTCTCCCCTCCTAACGCAATACCCTTTCCCTTCCACCCTATTTCTCTCCTCCCCATCTCCCTTCTCTCCCCATCTCTTCCTCCTATCACCTCGTGCCCCTCCCTTCTCCCTCCTCCCATACCCTCTCTCCCTCCCTCCCTCCCACACACACGCTGTCAGTCTCCCTTGTAATGATACACTAATGCCCGCCTTATCTGATGCCCAGGTATGTGCCCGCCGTGATGCCCGCCTCATTGTGCCGCCGAGCCGAGCCGTAAGTGGGCATTTATTCCCGTTTTTTGTCTCCATTTACAGTTTCTCTTGTCTCGTCTTCCGTTTTCTCTTTCACTGGTTTTTAAGGCGGGACTCTTGTGTTTTGGGTGGTGGTGGTAGTGGTCGTTCTCCTGCCCTCCCTTCCTCTCTGTCTCCTTCCCTCCTTCTCTCCTTCCCTCCGTGTCTCCTTCCTTCCCTCCCTGTCTCCTTCCCTCCGTGTCTCCCTCCTTACCTCCGTGTCTCCTTCCTTCCCTCCTTGTCTCCTTCCCTCCCTCGTCCCTCCCTGCCTTATAGTTTGACTATCTCCTTTGTCTTTTCTTCTTTTGTTTTACTTCTTTTCTTTTTCTTCCTTTTTGTCTCTTCTTTTTTGTCTTTACTCCTCGTATTCTTTTGTTTGTTTGCATAAATATTTAATTGTTTTACTATTTAATTGTTTCACCATTCAATTAAATAACAACTGAATTACCTGGCTGTTTAATTTGTCTAGTATTTAAGTGAACAATTATCTCAGTGCCAAATTCTGTACGTATCTAATTATTTAAGTGCCCAACCATTTAACTGTCTAACCATTTAACTCTCTACCCATTTAACTCTAACCATTTAACTGTAACAATTTAACTGTCTAACCATTAAAGTGTCTACCTATTTACATCCTTTTTAACTCTAAACCACTTAACTGTCTAAGTATTTGTCTAACCATTTAACTCTAATCACTTAACTATCTAACCATTTAACTCTCTAATCACTTAACTGTCTAACCATTTAAATCTCTAACCACTTAACTGTCTAACCATTTAACTCTCTAACCACTTAACTGTCTAACCAATTAACTCCCTAACCACTTAACTCTCTAACCATTTAACTCTCTAACCACTTAACTGTCTAACCAATTAACTCCCTAACCACTTAACTCTCTAACCATTTAACTCTCTAACCACTTAACTGTCTAACCATTTAACTCTCTAACCACTTAACTCTCTAACCACTTAACTCTCTAACCACTTAACTCTCTAACCACTTAACTGTCTAACCACTTAAGTGCCTACCCATTTGCGTGCCCTTTCATTTAATTCCCTTACTGCTATATTTTCTAAGCCTATGAGCGCCTTGCCAGTTAATTGCTTCACTAATTAATTGCACTGCCATTTGTTTGTCTAATCATTTAATCGTTTTACCATTTAATTGCCTCACTGTTTAATTGTCCAGCCTCTTAATTGCCTTTGTGTTTAATTGCTCCACCGTTTTATTGCTTGGGTTTTATTTACGTCTCTCTATTGTCTTTTTCTTTTCTTCTTTCTGTCTTTTTCTTGGTTTTCTCTTACTTGTTATTTTTCTTCTTGTTTTTTTTTTGTTATTTGTGTGCTTTTAAGTGTATTGTATTATTTCTTTTTTTCTATTCTATTATTGTTATCTCTGTTCTTTTATGTGTTGTATTCTTTTTCCTGTTTTTATTTTCGTTATTTCTGTTCTTTCATGTGTATTTTAGTATATTTCTTCTAGTTTATCATTGTTATTTCTGTTGCTTTGAGTGTATTGTATTGTTTTTCTTCTATTTTATTATCGTTATTTCTGTTCTTTTAAGTGTATTTTATTATTTTTTATTCTAGTTTATTATTGCTATTTGTGTGCCTTTAAATGTGTTCTACTATCTGTGTGTATTTTTGTTTAATTTTGATTTAATTCACATATTTAAATCCTGACCCATTCACTTGTCTTTCCATTTTCATGTCTAACTGCCTAACCACATAATTGCCAGCGCACGTAACTACCTAACCACATCATTCCCATACGATTTAATTAGCTAATCTTTTTGTTTTACCATATTATTCACGGTTTTCTTCGATATACATGACTTTTTTTTTTACAACAAAGGAGACAGCTCAAGGGCACAAAAAAAGTAACAATAATAATAAAGAAAAGCCCGCTACTCGCTGCTCCTATAAAGAATCCAAAGAGGTGGCCGAACGAGGGGTCAATTTCGGGAGGAGAGGTGTCCTGATACCCTCCTCCTGTTTGCCTTACCATTCACTATACAGAAAAAAATGCTTAAGTTTACGGTAAGGAAGTTTGTCTTATCGAGGTTGTTATTCTCATCCTTTTCCCGCAATCTTACACGGTTTTAGTATTCGGTGACATAGTTGAGTTTAGAATGTGATTATTATTTTTATGCCGAAGGACATTTTACCCCTTCCCTCCCTTTCCTCATGGTCCCCGCCTCCTCCTCCTCCTTCTTCACCTCCAGTCTTCTCCCCTTCTCCTCTTCCACTTTTCTGCTTGCCTCTCCATTAAGTTTAAGGAGAAAATGGTTAAGATGGATTTCAGTTCTTGACTCACCATCGTACAGAAAGTTATTGAAGTTTATAGTGATTTAAATGTTTTCTTTTTCGTTTTTACCTCAGTTTTTGCTCAATTCTTACACACTCGTGGGAAAACAAAAGGTCTGGTTTCTGTGATTTCTTACGTCCGCACGACAGGAATATTCAATGGGACGTGTGTGTGTGTGTGTGTGTGTGTGTGTGTGTGTGTGTGTGTGTGTGTGTGTGTGTTATCCACTGTTCAGAGCGCTACACACACTCTTTTTTCAGTGGCTAAGCGAATATGTATTTTTTCCTCTCCTAAGTTGTGTATGAGAGGCGGACTTTCACAGAGCGAGTCACAGGGTGGTCAGTTTTTATGTGCCAGCAGGAGAGAGAGAGAGAGAGAGAGAGAGAGAGAGAGAATAAAATAAGTAAAAGGGAGGAAAGAATAGGACAGTTAACAGAAGGGAAGGAAACGATCTCAAGAAAATGAAAAATGAAATAATGGAAAGTGAAGGGAAAGGAAAGAATGGAGAGAAGAGAAGAGAAGAGAAGAGAAGAGAAGAGAAGACTACATACGAGAAAAGAAAGAGGGGAAGGAGAGAGAGAGAAGAAAAGTTCGGAGAGAAGTGAGAGAAAAAAAAATGTTGTACAAAGACCTACTAACAAGACAGACAGACAGACAGACAGACAGACAGACACCATTTATGAGTTTTCCCCAGGCCAAGAAGCAACATGCAGACCAGTGTTGCTTTACGACAATGAGCAAAAAATAAGAAAAGTAAAAATAGATAAAAAAAAAAGAAGCTGAATTTACAGACTTTTTTTACAAGAGTTTAGTGAGCTCTGAGTTTTGTTCCTTTTGACCTACTTTCCTTTTCTTTTTCAATCTCTCCCTTTTTTTCCTTTTATTTCTACACTTTCTTCTTTCATTCTTTACCTTAACTTACTTTCCTCTCTATCATATTTCTTCTCCCTTTCAACTCCCTTCATTATCCTACTTCACACACACACACACACACACACACACACACACACACACACACACACACACACACACACACACACAAACACGTCCTCTAGTGCAACAGGTGTTCTTGATACCCACCTTTCTCCTCCTCCTCCTCCTCCTCCTCCTCCTCCTCTTCCTCTTCCTCAGTCTGCTTGTCATCCTCTGTACCCAGTTAGTGTACCTCGTGGAACTGTAGCGACTCATATGGCAGTGTGGAGGAGGAAGAAGAAGAAGAAGAAGAAGAAGAAGAAGAAGAAGAAGAAGAAGAAGAAAAATAGAAGAGGATATAAAATGAGAAATCTGCCAGAGAGAAAGACGATACAGAAGAATAAAGGGATAATAAATAGAAAGAGGAGGAGGAGGAGAAGGAAGAGGAGGAGGAGGAGGAGGAGGAGGAGGAGGAGAAGAATAAAAACATATCCAGAGAGTAAAGAGAAGAAGATGGAAGAACTCAAGCATAAGAAACAGGAGAAGAAGAGGAGGAGGAGGAGGAGGAGGAGGAGGAGGAGGAGGAGGAGGACTCTCATGTCTTATCCCACATCAGTTTTATCTCCATTATGAGGGTCACTTATTCTCTCTCTCTCTCTCTCTCTCTCTCTCTCTCTCTCTCTCTCTCTCTCTCTCTCTCTCTCTCTCTCTCTCTCTCTCTCTCTCTCTCTCTCTCTCTCGCTCTCGCTCTCTATCTCTTTATCTTTAAATTATCATGTTCTCTTCAATCTCCTTCTCTCTCCTTCTTTCCCTCCCCCCTTCTTCCATTTTTCCTTCTTCTTCTTTTCTTATACTTCTTCCCTATTCCCCCATTTACCCCTTTTATTTCTCTCTTTCCCTTCGCTTTCCTTCCCCCTTCTACCATCAACCCCTTTCCTGTGTTCCATTTTTTAATTATATTCCATTTTTATTTTTCTACCTCCTTCTTCCTTCCATTCTACTTCTTCTGCACATCCCCTTATATATTTTTTTCTTTCTTTTGCTTATTCTTTCCCTCTATCTTTTAAACTCCCTTCCCTTCTTTCTGTTATCTTGCTCTTCATCTTCTTCCCTCTCCCTCCCTTCTCCCTCCCTTCCTCCCTTCCTCTCTCACCCTTTTAACTTCCAAAGAGAGTGTTGTTTTAATCCGACTCCATTATCCACACCCTGACTCTCCCTTCCTCTCCCTTCTCTCCCTTTTCCTCCTCTCCCTTCTCTCATTTATCCTTTTATTTCCTCTCTCCACCTTCCTTCATCCTCCTCTCTCTTTTCTTCTCATCTCTTTCTTCTTCTCTCGAGTATCTCTTCTTCCTCTCTTTCCTGTTCTCATTTTCTTATCGTCTTCCTCTCTTCTCTTACCCTTCTTCTTCTTCTCCCTCACCTCCTCTTCTTCTCCCTCTTCCTAATCTCGTTCTTGCCTTTCCCTTCCTCTCCTGATACTCCTTTTATCCTCTCTGTCTACCCCAGTCCTCCTCCTCTTCCTTCTCGTTCTCCTTCTCTTTCTCCTCCTTCCCCTTCTCCTCCTAACCTATTATCTTTCCTTCCCCTCTCTCCTGTTCTCCTTCCCTTATCCTCTTTTCTCTTACACTTCTCCTCCCTCATCTCCTCCTCCTCTCTTTCTCTTCCAAATCTCACTCTAGTCTTCCCCTTCCCTTTCTTCCAATCCTCTTGTCCTCTCCTTCTCCGTCCTTCTCCTCCTCTTCCTTCTCTTCCTCCTTCTCCTCCTCCTCCTCCTAAGCCGGTATCTATATTATACATCTTTAGAAATATTCCCAGCGGTTGCAACACATATTACTCCGGTGAGCGTTGATAATATATTCTGAGCCCAGTAACTGAACCGGGCTGAGGGGGGGAAGGGAGGGGAGGGAAGGGTGGGGAGGGAAAGACTCTGGTTAAGGAGGGAATGAGACAGACTTGGCTTGTGTGTGGAGGAGGGGAAGAATGAGGGAAGAAGGAGGGAAGGAGAGAAGGAAGGTGGGGAAAGGTAAAGAGTGAAGAGAAGGATATTAGGAGAATGAGAGCTTGGGAGAATATGGTTATGGGAGATGGAGAGACAGAATGAGAGAGAAGAGGAGAGGGAAGGAAGAATAAAAGGAGAATAAGAAAAATAGATAGATAGGTAGGTAAAGAGAACTTAGAAGATAGAGAAGATCAAGGATGGAAAGAAAGATGAAAGGAAGGAAGGATGGGAGACAGGTTGGTAGTATAGATTGGAAAAAAGGAAAAAAGAAGGAAGAAATCAAGGAAAAAAGAAAAGAAGGAAGAAGGAAGGTAGAAAGGAAGGAAAGAAGAAATCAACGAAAGAAGAACAGAAGAAAGGAAGGAAGGAAGGTAACTTAGGATAGATAGAAAGTTAGTAAAATCGTCGAAAGGAAAAAATGAAAAAAATGATAAAATAAAAACCTGTCAAACCCACACTAACTCAACCCAAACCTAATTACACGAGTCCAATGCCTTCCAACACGCGTTCAGATCCTTCCCATCTCTCCCCTTGATCCTTCGCTCCTTTCCCTTGAACCTCCTTCGCTCAGAGGCTCAAAAACACGCGTCCCAGATACACCTTGACGCCCTCCCTCCCTTATCTTCTTCCTCGTCTGTCCGATGTAAATATTTTGCTGTCTTATTAAGTAGTTTAGCGGCAGTAATGGGTGCTGGAGGAGGAGGAGGAGGAGGAAGACAAAGAATTAGAAGGTAAAAGAGAATGAGAATGTAAAAGAGGAGGAGGAGGAGGTAGAAGAAGAGAAAATGGTTAGAAGGGAAACTAGAGGAGGAGGAGGAAGAGGAGGGTTATAGAAAGAGAAGAAGGAAGAGGAGGAGAGATAAGAAAAAGATTAAGAAGAGTAAAAGAAAAGATGTAGAGAACGATAGAAAATAATGCAAATACTACTACTACTACTACTACTACTACTACTACTACTACTACTACTACTACTACTACTACTACTACTACTATTACCACCAATATAACAAAAAGCAACTCGCCTTGTCATTCCCTTTAACAGTCAGACAACCCCCCCCCACCCCCACCCCTAAAAAAAAAAAAGTGTGAAAAAAAAATCGAGGAAAAAACAAGAAGAATTGAGGGCAGTATTTTAACGTAGTGTAAATCACGGCGCCTTTCCCTGCCTCGCCAGCCTCATAAAGCTGTCACGGAAACTACCCCTGCCCCCCTTTCCCCCCCTGACACCCCTTACCCCCCTGCCACCCCTTCCCCCCTGTCCCCCCTGCCCCCCCTTCGTTCCCTTGCATTTGCTCCTGTTATCTGCCGTTTTTTTGTGGAGTTATTTTTCTTCCCTACTCGTGTTTACTCCCTTTATTGATGTCTTCATTATTTTCTGTTCTCTGTCTCTCTCTTATCTCCTTTTCTCCCTTCCTAAGTCTTTTGTTTTCCTCTGTTTCTCGTTTTTTTTTGTGCTTTTTCCTCACTTTCATTTCTGGTATAGTTTGCTTATTTTACTGTCATCTTTCTTTATTCTCTCTCTCTCTCTCTCTCTCTCTCTCTCTCTCTCTCTCTCTCTCTCTCTCTCTCTCTCTCTCGCTCGCTCTCTCTCTCTCAAGAATAAGTGGCTGGGTTCCTTAACATTTAAATGCCCGCACAAAACCAGACAGGTCATTATAAACACCTGTATTTAAATCTGCGGTGGTTTCCTTCCTGAGAGAGAGAGAGAGAGAGAGAGAGAATAATTAATGTATTTAGACAATGAAGACAAAGAAATTAGGAACAAAAGGAATGAATGAAAATATAATGCTGAGGATTGTTACTTATGGTGGCGTTGAAATTCCCTGCGTCCTAATTATATTCAATACTGGTTATAAGAGAGAGAGAGAGAGAGAGAGAGACTAATGCTTTTCAAACTGAAGACAAAGAAATACGAACAAAAGAATGAATGAAATGAATATAGAATTGAGGATTGGTATCTACTGCAGCGTTGAAATCTCCTCCGTCATAATCATATTCAATTCCTGAGAGAGAGAGAGAGAGACATGTGAGAAATGGTGAAGGAAAGAAGATTAAATGTAGCAATTAATTAAGGAGATAAGAACAAGGAGAGAGAGAGAGAGAGAGAGAAAGAAGAAGAGGAGGAGGAGAAGGTCGAATAGAAGAAGGGGGAGGAGCAGGAGGAGGGAGGAAAGTAAATTTGAGAGAGAGAGAGAGAGAGAGAGAGAGAGAGAGAGAGAGAGAAACAAATGACTAACAAGAACGCACATCAACTCGGCTATTAAGTCAACCACCTGGTGAGAGGAAGGGAGAGAGAGAGAGGGAAACATGGAAACATGGAAATGCAGGCAACAGAAAGCCTATTGGCTCATTACGAGGTCGCCCGCTTGGGTGATTTAATCTGCTCGACCGCCACTTGGGGCTTGGTGAGCAGATGAAAGCACCTCGATATTGAGGAGCAGATGGAAGCCCCTCGTTATTCAGTTTACTCCTGACGCAGCGAAATGACGGTCGATTCTATATTTGAAGGAGTTGATGGTATTCGCATTTACTACTTCTGAGGGAAGATTGTTCCAGTGGCGGATGACTCGGTTTGAAAAGAAACTCCTTCCAATGTCTGTGTTACATCGACTCGACTGAATGGGTAAACCGTTATTTCTAGTTCTTGAGTTGGTTTGCAGTTCAAAGAATTTGGAGTAATCGACGTTATTGAACTTTTAGATACTTGAAGACTTGAATCATGTCCCTCGTAGGCGTCTTTTCTCCAATGTAAAGAGATTGAGTCGCTTGAGTCGTTCCTCGTACGGTTGAGCCCTGAAGGTTGGAATCATCTTTGTGGCGCGTCGTTGAATCCTTTCCAGTAAAGCAATGTCCTTTCTGTAATTGGGAGACCAGAACTGCACTGCATACTCGAGGTGCGGTCTTACCATGGAATTATACAAGGATAGCATCACGTCTGGTGTTTTACACTCAGTTCCTCGCTATGAACCCGAGCATAATGTTGGCCTTGTTGTATGCTTTTTACAGTGATTCGCGTGTTTCAGGTCACTGCTGATAGTGACTCCAAGATCCTTTTCCTCCTGCATCGCTTGCAGAGGTCTCCCATTCATGATGTATGTGTGGTTACTATTTTGGGACCCAATGTGCATGACTTTGCATTTGTCAACATTAAAGGACATTTGCCATTTTCCGACCATTCGATAATGTGATTGAGGTCTTTCTGAATGATTTCGCAGTCGGTCTTTGTGAGGGCATCTCCACCCACCTTGGTGTCATCTGCAAATTTCGATATTGTGGATTTCAGTCCTGATTCTAGGTCATTGATATATATGATAAAGAGGATGGGTCCCAGCACTGACCCTTGAGGCACTCCACTAGTGACTGGTAGCCAATCGGAAGGCTGTCCGTTGAGTAGTACTCGTTGTTTTCTGTCGGTGAGCCAATCTCTTATCCACGCGATCAGATTGGCTCCGATGACAGAAGAGTGCAGTTTCTTAAGGAGTCGCTCGTGCGGTACCTTGTCGAAGGCTTTCTGAAAGTCCAGGTATATAACATCACTGGGGATGTGGGCATCCCAGTTCTTATATATACCTTGGAAGAAGTCTAATAAATTCGTTAGGCAGGAGCGCTTGTTTCTGAAGCCATGCTGGGTGTCGGAGATTACATTATTGTTTTCTAGAAACTTAACAAGTTTATCTCTAATAATCTTTTCGAGTATTTTTCCTGCCACTGATGTCAAACTTATGGGCCTGTAGTTTAATGCAACGCTTTTGTCTCCTTTTTTGAAAATCGGTGTTACGTTCGCCATCTTCCAGTCTTCCGGGACCTTGTTTAGTTGAACTGACCGGTTGAATATGGTAGTGAGTGGTTGAAGTATTTGTTGTTTAAGCTCTTTTAATAACCGCGGGGACAAACTGTCGGGTCCCGTTGACTTGTTCGTGTCGAGTTTGTCCAAGTACTTTTTTTACTTCTTGGTCGCATATTGAGTCAATTTCCAGCGGCGTGATCTCACTCGGCGGGGCAGGGCTCTCGAATGGTTTCGATGTCCTCGACTGTGAATACGGATGCGAAGTTAGTGTTGAGGATTCTGGCCATCTGTTTACTGTCCTGAGTTACAGATCCAGTCTCGTCTGTCAGGGGACCAATATTGGATTTTACTTTCTTTTTCGATCTTATGTACGTGAAGAATTTCTTGGAGTTAGTTTTGATTTCGCGCGCTATTTGCTTTTCATAGTTGCGTTTGCTACTCGAATAAGGCTGCGACAAGCTCTGAGGCTGTTGTGGTACTGTGTGCTGGCTTCGGCCGTAGCATTCTCTTTCATCAAATTATAATTCCTTTTTTAGGTTTACTGCCCTTTTATTTCTCTGGTCATCCACGGTGGATCTACCCATTTACTCGCCTGGATTTCGTAGGCACTGTAGCCTTCTCTACTTGCAACAGCTTATCTTTGAAGACGTTCCACGCGTTGTCGATTGTATTGTCGGTGATGCCAAGTTGGTCCCAGGTCGTAGGGAAGCAGTGCACGGGCTAAGTTGAAATTTCCTTTTGTAATCTGGTATCACTGATGGATTATCTACGAGTTTGTGACATATGTTGATATTAAAACGGATTAAGTGGTGATCGCACCCATTAAGTTTCTCACCAACTGTACAGTCGCGAATGAGGTCGGGGCTTACTAATACCAGATCCAGCAGATTGTTTTCTCTTGTTGGTTGAGTTACAACTTGAGTGAGGAACGAATCCTCCACCATTTCTAAAGCCTGTTACCCTCTTGATCTCCAGTCATCAGTCCCCAGTCAATGTTAGGGCAATTAAAGTCCCCAATTATAATTGCTTCCTTGCTTTGTGTTAGAGTGAATCTCTTCGTAGAGGGCAGTGTCATCGGCTGCCTGTTGTTTCGGAGGCCTGTATACGGTTGCAAGTGTTAGTTTCTTGTTATTTGCGGTTATTTCCACATAGACAGAATCGTATTTCTCTGCGTCCTGTTTGTCTATTTTTATGGCAGTGTACTTTTACGTAACTTCTCCTCCTCCTTTCTTGTGCTTTCGACTTTTGTGGAAGCTTTCGTACCCAGGGAATGACATTTCGGATTCTAGATGGGTAGAGTTGGCCCAAGTCTCTGTGATGGCTACCACATCTGGTTTCTCTGTTGCAATATACGCCCTAATTTCGTCCTTTTGGGTATTAAACTACGTGCATTTGTGTACATGATAGAAATGTGGCCGTGACGAGTTGTACCAGTTCGCTTGTCGGAGGCGTGGTTAGTTACACAGTTTCTTGTGAGTCGCACTGACGCTACGGGTTGGTTGATCAAGGGCTGCCTTTGCCCCGTCCTCGCCCGCCGTTTTTGAAAGGCTTTCGAAAGCTTTTCACTGCCTCGTCCAGAAGCCTCCCGAAACGCGCCGATCCAACCTCATTCAGATGTAGTCCATCGTTCCAAAACAAGTCTGGGCGCTCAAGGAAGTGGTGCCAGGCGTTTGTAAACGCCACGCCTTCGTCGTCACAAATTTCCTTCAGACTAGTATTGATGTTGCTCGCTTTGCTGTTGAAGCCGGCGTAAGCGTTGATTCTGGGTAGAATTCCAGAGACAATGACGTGAGGGACTTGGTCTTGTAACGCCGAATGACCTGACGGTATTTTGATAGTAGGGCCTGAGTTTGAGTAGACTGAACGTCATTTGTCCCCGCGTGAATCAAATAAACTGTGTCTTCCTTCGCGAGTTCCGTGACAGCATCGACAGCTGAAGTAATGTCGTCCAGTTTGGCTCCCGGAATACAATAACGCCTCCGCGTCTCTGTATTCCTGCCGCAGAATTCCGTTAATTGACCTCTAACCAGCGAGTCCCCTACAAGTCTAACAGATGTTTTCAGCTTGTCTGTGCCCCGAAACTGTGTCTGATCTACGCAGACCACAGCAGGAAGAATGGTCTTGTGGCGTCTAATGGATGAGTAGTGAGGGAGTGTGGTGGCGACTGGACGTGGAGGCGTTAGGAGGGCTGGTAGAGGAGAGGGACAAGGGGAGCCAAGGGAAGATGAGGAAGAGGCGGAAGGGTTGACTGCAGGGGAGCAGAGGAGGAGGATGTTGAGGATGTGGAGGAGGGGCAGAGGCGGAGGAGGAGGAAGGAGGAAGGGGTTGACTGGGGAGGAGTAGGAGGAGGATGTTGAGGATGTGGAGGAGGGACAGAGGCGGAGGAGGAGGAAGGGGCAGTAGGGGTTGACTGGGGAGGAGTAGAGGAGGATGATGTGGAGGAGGGGAGAAGAAATGTATGAGGAGGCGGCAGAGGCGGAGGAGGAGGAAGAGGAAGAAGGGGTTGGCTGGGGGGGAGAGGGGAGAGAGGAAGGGAGGGAGGGAGAGAAGTGAGAGACAGCGAGATGTGAACAGATGTGGGAAGGAGAGGATGATGAATGAAGGAGAGAAAGGAGGAAGAGAGTTAAATGCAGGAAAAGGGAGGTGAAGGAGAGGAGGAAAATGATTACGAAGAGAAGGAATGGAGGAAAGGAAGAGGATGCAGGAGATGAAGGAAGAAGAGGAGAGAGGAAGAGAGGACATAATTATAAAATGATAATGAAGGAAAAGATAAAGATGGAAATAGAAGATGAAGAATGTGAAGCGAAATAAAAAAGACCATAGAAGGAAAGAAGAATTTATGTAAAGACGAAAAATACGAAGAACATAACGGGAAAGAAAGAAGGACTGAAGGAAAAGAGGAAGAAAGAAAAAGATTGAATGCAAAAATATGAAGAATCGTGGAAAAGAAGAAAAACAGTGAGAAACGGGAAAAGAAATGAAATAATGATAAAACAAAATTGAGGAAAATAAAGACAAGAAAATCAGAGAAAAATAAAAACGCCAGAAAAGAAGGAAAATATGGTGAAATAAAACTAAAGAAGGAAACAAAATAGAAGCAAAGAAAGAAGAAGGAAAAACGTAATCAAGCAAAATGAAAGTACACGAGGCTCAGTGACGTGGACAAACAAGCAAGATAAGCAAGATTAAGCAAGAGAGTAAGATAGGCGGCGGTAATAACACCCTGCTAAGTATTAATTGTGGGAGGTGCGAATGACGGGAGGAGGAGGAGGAGGAGTAAGAGGAGGAGAAGAAGGAAGACGAGAATAAAAAAAAGGGAATAATTTTAATGCAGTGTGAAGTCAAAATTATATGATGCTAAGTACGATGAGATAAGGAGAGAGAGAGAGAGAGAGATTAATGCCTTACGAGCTGAAGACAAAGAAATTACGGGGAAAATAATGAATAGAAAAATATAGGATTGAGGATTAGTATCTACCGCAGCGTTGAAATTTCCTAATGAATGAATAGAAAAATATAGGATTGAGGATTCGTATCTACCGCAGCGTTGAAATCCCCTTCCTCAAAATAGCATTCAATTTCTGAGAGAGAGAGAGAGAGAGATTAATGCCTTACAAGCTGAAGACAAAGAAATTACGGGGAAAATAATGAAAAGAAAAATATAGGATTGAGGATTCGTATCTACCGCAGCGTTGAAATCCCCTTCCTCAAAATAGCATTTAATTTCTGAGAGAGAGAGAGAGAGAGAGAGAGAAGAAAGATTAATGATGAGAAATAAGAAGAGAAAAAAGTGGTTAGGTAGACATGAGAGGAGGAAGAATACCATCACCCTTACTAAAAGCTCTCCCTCTGCTTGGCCATTCCTTTCAGACCAGTCCAACAACGTCAGTCAGCCAGTCCTTGTACCCTTCGAGCTTTCTCTGAATCACATGAGTTGCCTCTTTTATCTCACTACGATGAACATGCGCTTAGAATAGAATGGCAGTGAAATATATTGAATTTTTGAAAAGCGAAAATAGTTTTGAAGATGCCGTTGATGTTTTAGTTGGTAGTGACTGATATTTTTGAGTAAGGAAGAACTTGGAATATGGCGGTAGTGCCTTACAAACTGAAGAGAAAGAAATTACGGACAAAAGATTGAATGATTAGAAAAACATAGGATTGAGGATTCGTATCTAGCGCAGCGTTGAAATTTCCCTCGTCAAAAAGAGAGAAGGTCCTTCCCTTCCTAACTACACTTCTTCCCTCCCTCCTAACGCTTCCTTCCTTCCCTTCCAGCCCCACTTCCCCTTCCTCTTCCCTTCCTTCCTCTCTCCCCTTAACTTATCTTTCCTTCGCCAATAAAATGGATTGAAATTGTAAAAAGGCAAAATGATTAAAATAGAAGTAAATATAAAAGAAATAAGTAACTGATGGACGCCAGAGTATAAGGAAGGGATGCAGTGTTGATATTATAGGTTGGAAATAGTACTAGAAAATTACATCGAGCAAAAAATAATTGTTCTAAAACATAAAATAAAACATATATAAGAAACGAAAAAATATGCATGCTCGCTCGTACACACACACACACACACACACACACACACACACACACACACACACACACACGCATAACAGGTTAATGAAGCGTGAAGGCGTTAAAAGAGATAAAAAAAGAAAGATAGAAAAAGCGAACACACAATTATATGAGAAAAAAAATACGAGCGAGAAGAAAAATAAAACAAAATAAACCGATCACAAAAAGAGTATAAGAAATAAAATTAATAATAAAATACCGTAATGAAAAGAGGGAAAAAATAAAAGTTAAACCGAACGAGAGAGAAGGAAATAACAGCAGTAGGACTTAATACCTTACACCCGAACTTAAGTGGGCGTGAAAGTGCAGAGTGTGTAACCTGTGTGTAGTGGGAAGCGGTGGGGGAGAGAGAGAGAGAGAGACGAGAGATAAACAGATAGGTAGATAAACAAAGACAGAGAAACAGATAGATAAAATGAAAGGAAAGAAGGAAGGAAGAAAGGAAGGAAGGAAAGACGAAAAAAAGAAAGAAATTAAATAAAAGAAAAGAATATGATAGACCCAGGAAGAGAAATGGCATATATACATAGAAGAGAGAGAGAGAGAACATGTGTAGTGAGGTGTGTAATGGAGTGGAGGTGACTGGCGTGTCGGACTGTGTGACTGATGAATGCATGGGTGTCGGGGAAGGTTAAATAGCGCATGGATTGAAGGATGAAAAGACTTGCTAGGGAGGCAGTGGTATAAGACTTTCCTTCTCTCTCTCTCTCCTTCTGTTCCTTCCCTTTCCTTCTTTTCCTCTCCTCTCTCCTTCTCTTCTTTACCTCCCTTCTTCATCCCTGTCTCCTTCTCTTCCTTCCCTCTCCTTCTCTTCCTCTCCTCTTTCCTACCCTTCTTCTCTACCCTGTCTCTCCTTCTCTTCCTCTCCTCTCTCCTTCTCTTACTTACCTCCCTTCTTCTCTTCCCTCCTCTCCTTCTCTTCATTCTCTCTCTCTCTCCTTCTCTCCCTTGCATCTCTCTTCTTCATCTTATTATTATTATTATTTTATTTATGTTTTATTTATTTTTTGTTCTTCCTTTCTTCTTTTCTTTCATTCTGTTCTTCTCTTTTCCTTTCTATTTCTCACTGTTCCCTCCTTCTCTTTCCTACCTCTCTCATTCTTCTCTTCTTTCTCTCTCTCCTTCTCTTCCTTTTCTTCTCTCCTCTTTCTCTCCTTTCTCCTTTTCTTCCTTTCCTCCTTTTTTCTCTTCCTTGTCTCTCTCCTTCTCTTCCTTTTCTTCTCTCCTTCTCTTTCCTCTTCTCTCTCCTTCTCTTCCTTACCTCCCTTCTTCTCTTCCCTTGTCTCTCTCCTTCTCTTCCTTCCGTTTCTCCTTCCTTTTCCTCCCTCCCTCTTTATCATAGCGTTCCTTTCCCTTTTTCCTTTTTTCCTCCGCCCTACTTTCATTATAAATTTTCCTCTTCCTAACCCTTAATAACCCCTTTTTTTCCCTTTTACAACCACTTATTAACATTATTTACTTATTTATAGATACGTGTAGTTAGTTTTGTTAATGTCTTATATGCGGTGTTTATAAATTCCTATTGTTCAATCATTCTCTATAGTATTCGATGCCAAAGACCCATCTCAGTTTAGCCGTCGTGGTCACTAATCCTAATCAATCAATACTTCCTTTCTTTATTCTTTGCTTGTTTTCTTGTTTGCTTTCTTACTTGCTTCGTTTCCTCTTTCACCATCTTTCATCTCGTTATTTCTCCTTCCTCATTTCTGTTCGTATGACAAACTTATTTCAGTTTTTATTGATGACTTTCCTATTTACTTCTTTTCCAAAATATCCTCAACCTCATTCTGTTTTCTCTCTCTCTCTCTCTCTCTCTCTCTCTCTCTCTCTCTCTCTCTCTCTCTCTCTCTCTCTCTCTCTCTCTCTCTCTCTCTCTCTCTCTCTCTCTCTCATTCTTTCATCCTTCTCTCCCTCTCCTCCATCCTTCCTTCTCTTCTTTTCCATTATCCTTATTCCTTCCTTTCGTTTGACCTCCTAACCCTATTTGCCCTTTCACTTTTTTTCTCTCTCAAAGGATGAAAGACAATTATCATTTTATTATATTATATTTTATTAACCCGACCTCGCTTCCATTTGTGCTTGTAATGGAGAGAAATTGTGAGAGAGAAGGAAAAAGTTGGGGACGTCATCTCTCTCTCTCTCTCTCTCTCTCTCTCTCTCTCTCTCTCTCTCTCTCTCTCTCTCTCTCTCTCTCTCTGTGTGTCGCCTAAAGGGACAAGAAAACGTAAAAGCCGTTTAATACATTACTGAGAGAGAGAGAGAGAGAGAGAGAGGGAAAATTGCGTAATCCATTCTTACGACAAGTACATAGCATTTCTTTGAGGTTTATTAGCATATCTTTATCGATCAGTAATAATAATAATAATAATGATAATAATAATAATAATAATAAACTTTCCAGCTACACTTTTTTTCTTCAGTCCACTTGATAATTTTGTTCTCTCTCTCTCTCTCTCTCTCTCTCTCTCTCTCGCCAACCATATATGTATCACCCAAATAAAAATAATGTGAAGATTTAGATTAAGATAAACAGCAACTTGGACAATAATAATAATAATAATAATAATAATAATAATAATAATAATAATAATAACAATAATAATAGTAGTAGTAGTAGTAATAATAATAATAATAATAATAATAATAATAATGAACAGCAAAAAGACATTTCATCTAACTCCCTCGCCGGGCTTTGTGTTTACCATATTAATTTACATCGCCTTCCTACTCCTCTGGTTGATCTAGATGGAGGAGGAGGAGGAGGAGGAGGAGGAGGAGGAGGAAGAAGACATACGAGAGGACACGAGATTAGTAAATAAAAGAAAAGAAGGAAGAGAAGGGGAGAGAAGATAATTTGGTGGATAGATGAGCAAAGACAAGGAGGAGAGAGGGACTGCGGAGAGAAGAAAGACGAAGAGAGGAGGAGGAGAAAGAAAGGAGGAATAAAAATAGGAGGCAGAGGAGCAGAGAGAGAGAGAGGAGAGGTAAAGAAATAGATAACTGGTTGATAAAGGAGGGTGAGGAGAGGAGAAGGAAGGAGAAAAGAATGGCAAAGGAAGAATTGAAAAGAGAATGATGGTATGGAAAGAGGAAAAAGAAGAGAAATGAATCGTAGTAGGAATGAGAGAAGAGGTGAGGAGACAAGGGAAGGAGAAGAGAAGGAGAACAGGAGGGAAGAAGAGTAGAAGAGAGAAATGTAGGAAAGAAGGGAGAGAGAGAGGGAAGGAGGGACGAACTCATAAAACTGATCGAGAACGAGAAAAAACGAAGGTAAAGCGACTCGCCAATCAGAGGAGGGCGTTGTGGAGGTCTTCAGGTGGGCGGCCAGTCAGCGGGCAGCCTCGTCTTGTGTCCCGAGCTGCCGGCCAATCACGGAGCGCGGCGGGTTGAGGTCTTGTGGTCTCTATTGCTTAACCTTTTGTCTGTGCCCTGATACATTTTGTCTTACGTTTACTATTAGAATTATTATTACTGTTGCTTCTACTACTACCACTACTACTACTACGGATAATGATGATAATGATGCCAACTGTAATCTGTTAGTGATGCTGACTGAAGAGTTACAAGAGAATATAATTATCAGAAAGAGAAAAAAAATGTCCTCATAAATAGTTCATGATGTCAACAGCCACGCGGGCTAGAAAAAAATAGTTATAATATATACGAGCAAAACTGGATATCTTTACACACACACACACACACACACACACACACACACACACACACACACACAGACACACACGCAGTTTCTCTCCCTCTCCTACTCTCCTTCCTTCCCTCCCTTCCTCCTTCCCCCTCTCTATCCCACTTTCCTTCTTCCCTCCCTCCCTCTTCCAGTCTCTTCCTCCTTCCCTCTCTCCCTCCCTTCCTCCTTCCCTCTTTCCTTCCCTTCCTCCTTCCCTCTTTTCTCCCCTCCCTTCCTCCCCTTCCCTCTCTCCCTCTTTCCCTCCCTCCCTCCATTGTTAACTTCTTCTATCTCAATATTTTCTCTTTTTTCGTGTCTTTTCTTCTTCCTTCTTTCTCTCTCCCTCTCTACGTCACTCACTTTGTCATTATTTCTCCCCTTCATTCTTCCTCAAGCCTTCTTCTTCCCCCTCTTCATATATTTCTTTTTAGGCTCTTTTTATCTTCTTCTTTTTTATTCCTTACTGTTCTTTCCTTTCTCCTCTTCTTCTTCTTCTTCTGTTCCGTGTAATTGTTCGCTTCACTCTCCTCCTTATTGTTTCTTTTTCCCTCTTTTGTCTCCTTCTATTTTGTATTCGTTTGTTTTTGTAGCCTGTGATTTTTTTTTTTTTTTTTTTTTTTAGGTTTCTTTCGGTCGTTTCTCTCTTCCTTCTTTCCTTCATTCCCTTGTTTTCATCATCATTGTTTTCTAATTCATTTATTTATCTCTTATTTTATTTCTGGTCTCATTTTATCATGTTATTCCTGTTTTCATCTTCCAAAATCTCTCTCTCTCTCTCTCTCTCTCTCTCTCTCTCTCTCTCTCTCTCTCTCTCTCTCTCTCTCTCTCTCTCTCTCTCTCTCTCTCTCTCTCTCTCTCTGATTCATCTTTACCAACATCTTCCTCCTTCCCTCTCTTTTTCTCTCCTTCTCTCCTCCTTTCCTTCCCTTCTTCAATGTTTCCCTCTTCCCTCTTTCCTCCCTATACCCGTCCATCCTAAACATCCTGTCTCTTCCCTCCCATAAAAGATCCCCTTCCATCTCTATTCCTTTCATCCGCAGCATCCTTCTAACTCTATTCTCCCTCATCTTCATCTCCCTTCCCTCCTTCCATTCTTTACAAGCATATAGTTTCTCCACTCTTCCTTCTATATACTCTTCTCTTCCTCTCTTCCTTCCCTTCCATTCTCTCTCCTTCCTTCCCTCCTTCCTTGTCTCCCTTTCTCTCCCTTCGAATCGTCCTCCCTCTTTGCTTCCTTTCATTCGTTCCAAGTATCTAATTTCTCCCTTCTTCCTTCTATCTACTCTTCCTCCCTTCCTTTCTCTCTCCTTCCTCCGCTTCCTCCTCTCATTCTTTCCTCCCTGTCTCTCCCTTAGCACTGTCCTCCCTTCGTTCTTTCCTCCACCTCTCCCTTCCTCCCTTCCTAAGCATTCTCTCCCTTTCCTTGCTTCTCTCCCTCCCTCCCTCCCTTCCTCCTTCCCTCCCTTCCTCATTTATCTGCCACGGTGAAAGCGAGTTCCTCATCTCCCTCCTCCTCCTCCTCCTCCTCCTCCTCCTCCTCCTCCTCCTCCTCCTCTTCTGTTAAGTTTGCTCATCCCGAATCCGGATTTTGATGATGAATTCTGCAAGTTTTTGGAATCCTTCGTGCATGGGAACGGCGCTTTGTTGTTGTTGTTGTTGTTTGGGGTGGTGGTGGGAGGAAGGGAGAGGTGTGTGTGTGTGTGTGTGTGTGTGTGTGTGTGTGTGTGTGTGTGTTCGCATGCAAAGTACCACCATGTGTAGATAAAACCCCAACCGTTTTTTTATCGAATTTCAACACACACACACACACACACACACACACACACACACACACACACACACACACACACACACACACACACACACACACACACTAAAATTACACCTTGCCACATGCTTTAGAGAGCCACACGCCGATCCGAGAGGCTTCATGTTTACACAATAAAAATATACACACTTATTCGTCTATATTTACACGAGAGAGAGAGAGAGAGAGAGAGAGATTACTTTTTGTTAGTGGTTATTTATGTATTTACTTATAAGTGAATTTAGATTTTATTTCAGTATCTTAGTTTTTTTTTTTTTTACTTTTTATCTCTCTATCTCCTCCTCCTCATCCTATTCTTCCTCCTTCTCTTCCTCCTCCTCTTACTCTTCCTCATCCTCACGCCAACATGCATCTTCCTCCTCCTCCTCCTCCTCCTCCTCCCTTAACCACTGGCCAAGGAGGGGGAAGGGGGGGGGATGTTACCTCGCTACTATGCGTGTCACGTGTGCGGGGGGGTCAGCCTGGTGGGGTCAGGTGTGTAAATTAAGGAAGGGGTCACCTCCCCCCCTCCTCCCTCTTCCTCCTCCTCCTTCTCCTCCTCACCCTGATAATACCTCCCCAAAACATGCCTGTCTTCTACGTGACAGGCCCTTTTCCTCCTCCTCCTTCTCTTCTTCCTCCTCCCTCTCCTCTCCGTCGCCTCCTCCTCTTCATCTTCCTCTTTTTTCCCTAGTCCTTCTTAACACACACACACACACACACACACACACACACACACACAAACACACACGAGCCACCCTCCCTCTCCCCTTCCCCCCCTCCTCTCCCTTACACACACACACACACACACACACACACACACACACACACACACACACACACACACACATTAAGACGGCTGACGTTCTGCCTGCATCCCTTCCCCGCCCCCCCATTGCCTGGCTGACGTCCTGTGGGGAGGTCAGCCCCCTGTCAGCCATATCAGTCCAATAAGTCACGTGATATGGTCCCTGTGACGTACAAGTGGTGGTGACCTTGCCTGACCCTTGACCTCGAGGGGCATAAATACGTATAATGGAGGAGACAAATTCTGAGGGATCGGCCAGTTAAGTTTTTTTTTTTTTTCCATCTCTCTCTCTCTCTCTCTCTCTCTCTCTCTCTCTCTCTCTCTCTCTCTCTCTCTCTCTCTCTCTCTCTCTCTCTCTCTCTCTCTCTCTCTCTCTCTCTCTCTCTCTCTCTGTGTGTGTGTGTGTGTGTGTGTGTGTGTGTGTGTGTGTGTGTGTGTGTGTGTGTAATTGGGTTTTAATGTGCACACACCTAAGATTAATGTGCACTTGATTGTAGAGTCGGAACCCCTCCCTCCCCCCCCCCTTTCCTCTCCCCCTTTCTCCCTCCCCCTTCCCCTTTTCTCCTCCTTTCTCCTTCCTCCCCTCTTCTTCCCGCCCTTCCTTCTTCCTCCCCCCTTCTAGATCCCCCCTTCTCCCTTATCTCCCTTCTCCCTTCCCTCTTCTCCCTCTCACACCCTTTCCCCCCTTTATTCCCTTCCCCTATCTCCCTATACCTCTCCTTCTTTGCTCCCCAACACCCCACCATCTCCTCCTCCTCCTCCTCCTCCTCCTCCTCCTTCTCCTCCTCCTCTTAGTGTTATCTAGCGCCGGAGATAAAAGTTAAGCCTCTTTGCAAATTCTCTCTCTCTCTCTCTCTCTCTCTCTCTCTCTCTCTCTCTCTCTCTCTCTCTCTCTCTCTCTCTCTCTCTCTCGTAGAACACTTCATATATTTGTTCTTTACCTTTTTTTTTTCATTTTCAAAACTTTTCCTTCGTCATTTAATTATTTTTTGTTGATTTTTCCTCCTTTCACTCCTCTTAGATTCCTTCTGTTGACTTCCTCCTCCTCCTCCTCCTCCTCCTCTTCTTCTTCTCTTCCTCTTCCTCTCATTATCATCATCTTTATCTTGTTTTCTTCCTTTTCTTCCTTTTTACTTTCTACGATTTATTTCCTTTTTTTTTTCACTCCTCTTAAATTCCTTTTGTTGACTTCTTCCTCCTCTTCCTCCTCCTCTTCTTTATCTTCTCTTCTTCCTCTCAGTATTATCATCTTTATCTTGTTTTCTTCCTTTTCCTCATTTATACTTTCTACAATTTCCTTCTTCCGTTTTTTTTCTTTTGTTTCTTCTCCTCGTCTTACTTTCATTCCATTCCTTCCTTCCTTCTTCTTCCGTGTCCTTCCTTCCTTCTATTCCACAGTCCAGCATCCCCTTCCTTCCCTTCCTCTTATTTCCTCTTTTCCTCTTATACCTTCTACGATTTCTTTCCTCCTTTGGTTTTTATTTTGCTTCTTTTCCTCGTCTTACTTTCCTTCCATTCCTTCCTTCCTTCTTCTTCCGTGTCCTTCCCTCCTTCTATTCCACACTCCAGCATCCCCTTCCTTCACTTCCTCTTATTTCCTCTTTTCCTCTTATACCTTCTACGATTTCTTTCCTCCTTTGTTTTTTTTATTTTGCTTCTTATCTTCGTTTTACTTTCCTTCCATTCCTTCCTTCCTTTCTTCTTCTTCCGTGTCCTTCCTTCCTTCTATTCCTCAGTCCAGCATCCCCTTTCTTCCTTCCTTCCTTCCTTCTTTCGTGTTCCTTCAATCCTTCTATTCCACAGTCCACCATCCCCTTCCTTCCTTCCTCTTTCCTCTTTCTCTCCCTCCTATTCTTCCATATTTCCCTCCTCTATGTAATCTCTCCTATTTATTAATCCTTCTCATTTATCTTCCTTTCATTCACTTTTCCTTCTTCATCTTCCTCTTCTATAAAGCTTTCTATTATTTTTTTTCATCTATCTGTTTTTTCTCTATCTTTCGCATCGTTGGTAACACTGTCTCTGGCCTCCCTCGCTCTCCGTGGCCGCCTTGGTAACGCTGCTCAGGGGTCAAAGGTTAGGCAAGGGTCAGCAAATGAGTCTCGAATTTCAAGAGTCTCCATTCTCTCTCTCTCTCTCTCTCTCTCTCTCTCTCTCTCTCTCTCTCTCTCTCTCTCTCTCTCTCTCTCTCTCTCTCTCTCGCTCTCGGTCTCGGTCTCCCTCTTCATTTTTCCCTCCTTCCTCTTCTTTCTCCTTTTTTCTCCTTTTATTTTCCTTTTTTTCTTCCAACCTGAATGACTCTCTCCCTTTCTTCCTCTCCCTTCCTCTCCCTTACTCTTCCAAGCACTTCCTTCCTTCCTTCTAACTCTCCTTGCCCCTCTCTCTCTCCCTTATCTCTCTCTCCCTAACTCTCTAACTCACCCTTATACTACATACTTCTCCCTGTGTATGTGTGTATGTTTATATATTACTTTTATTATTGTTTTTGATGGTAACAGTAGCCGTGGTGGTAGTGGTGGTGGTGGCAGTTGTGGTTATGGTGGTGATGGGTCCCTTAAAACATCCGCGGGGCCGTCACTCAGTCAGTCCGTCAATCATTTATGCGTTGAAAGTCCCCGCGTTGTCAGTCTTGTAGCATCGTGTCGGTCAGCCAGCCAGCAAGCCAGCCAGCGCCGGGCCGAACATGGGGAAGGTACACACAAAAAATTAGAAATCCTGTAAAAACTTGACGTGTGAGGAGAAAGAACTTGGGAAGGAAGGAAGGGAGGGAAGGAGGAGAGGGAGTGGAGTGGTTGGAGTGAAGGGGGGAGGGAAGGAGGGTGGGGGAGTGGGGAAGGGAGGGAGGGAAAGAGAGGGAAGAGGTGCCTTGCGTATGTGAGAGAGAGAGAGAGAGAGAGAGAGAGAGAGAGAGAGAGAGAGAGAGAGAGTAACATTAGATAAAGAAATAAAAGGAAATGGATGAGAAAAGCATGATTAACGGGACAGTACAAGGCAAAGAGGGGAAGAAATAGGGAATGAAGGAAAGAATGAAATGCAGGAGAGGGATTAGAAAGGAAGGGAAAGGAAAGATAGATAAAGAGGAAGAACTAGAAAGATGGAAAACAAGTAGACAAAAAAAATGGATTGACCAAGACAGACTGGAATGGAGGGGGAAAAGAGGTTGGAACGAGGGGGGAAAGAAGAAGAGAAAGGAGGGAGGAGAAAGATGAGGGAGAAGAAGGAATTAGAAAGGAGGAAGAAAGAAGAAGAAGAGGGAAGGAAGGAGAAACATGACAGGGAAAGAAAGGAAAATAGAAGAGAGAAAGGAAGAAAATTAGCGTGGGAAAGAAGAGGAGAAGGAAAGGAGGAGAAAGAGGAAATAGAAGAGGAAAGAGGAGGAGCCGAAGAAACATGGAGGAAGAAAAGAGAATAGAAGAGAGAAAAAGAGAAAGAAAGAGGAGTAAGAGAAAGAGAAACACATCAAAAGAAGACAGAGAGAAAGAAAGAAGAGAAGGAAGGGAGAGAAGAGAAATGGAGGAAGAAAAGAGAATAGAAGAGAGAGAAATAAAGAAAGAGAAGACCCCGAGAGAAGAAGAGGAAGAGGAGGAAGAGAAACAACCAAAGAAGACAAAGAAAGGAAAATGAAAGCATGAAAGAAGAGAAAAGAAGAGAAGGGAAGAGAAGGAAGGGAGGAGAAACATAACCAAAGAAGACAGACAGAAAGAAAGAAAGGAAAGCAAGAAATAAGAAGAGAAGAGACGGGAAAACAGAAAGAAAGAAAGGAAGGAAAGCAGGAAAAGAAGAAGAGAGAAGAAGAGAAGGAATGGAGGAGAAACAACGAAAAAAGACAGAACGAGAAAGAAAGAAAGAAAGGAAAGCAGGAAATTAGAAGAGAAAGAAAGAAAGAGGAAAACAAGAAAGAAGAAGAGAAGAGAAGAGAAGAGAAGAGGAGAGAACATGACAAAGGAGGAAAAGATGAAGAGATGCCGAGATTAAGGGAGCAGGTTTTTCACAGGTAAGACCCACTTTTTCCCACCTGCCGCGGTACACCTGAGATCCCGAACTAGTTAGCGAGGGCAGGTGAACCGGGGGGGGGGGGGGGGTAGATTGGCACGAGGGCAGGCACTCATTACCCTAGTTACTTAATAGCTAAATACCCCTCATTAAGTATCGCTAAGGTATTATTTTAGTGTTTTAATTACGCCCTTATTGAATAGTTCTTTTTTTATCACCCCATTTTTTTTTTCATTTTTCCCTATGTTTTTTTTTCCTTTATTCTTTCTTTCTTCCTATTTTCATTATGGTTTCCCTCTCTTATCCTTCCTTCGTATTATCCTGTTTTTTTCTTTCTTTCCTCTTCTTTCATTATGGATTTCCCCTCTTCTTTCATTTGTATTTCCCTTGTTTTTCTCCATTCTTTCTTTCCTCTCCTTTCTTTCTTCCTACTTTCATTATGGTTTTCCCCTCTTCCTCCATTTGTATTATCCTTTTTTTTGTTTCCTTTCTTTCCTCTCCTTCCTTTCTTCCTTCTTTCATTATGGTTTTCCTCTCTTCCTTCCTTTGTATCATTCTAGTGTTTTTTTCCTTTCTTTTCTCTTCTTCCTTTCTTTCTTCCTACTTTCATTATGGTTTTTCCCTTTTCCTTCCTTTGTATTACCCTAGTTTATCTTTCCTTCCTTTCCTCTTCTTCCTTTCTTTATTCCTACTTTCACCATGTGTTTGCCTCCCTTCCCTGTTTTTTCTTACCTCAGTTTATCATATTTTCCCTTTTCTTCCTCTTATTCCTTTCTCTGTTTCTATTTTGTTATCGTGTTTCTCTTCCATTTCCCTCATTTCCCTTATTTCTTTTCTTCCTTCTATTCCTTCCTTTCTTTATTTTCATCATGTGTCTCCCCCCGTTCCTCTTTTTCTCTCTCCTCCTTTCCCTTCTCCCATTTTCTTTTCTTCATTTTTCTGCCTGTGACGTGATCCTCCTTTGCTGTGACGGATTCAGTGTTCAAACCCTTCATGTGGATTCCAATACCTTTTGACGTGTATATTCTCCGCCTGTTAGACTCACCGCCATGCACGCGTCACCTCGATTCAGATAACAACACAGGTGAATCTTGGGCTTCGTTAACCTGGACCTCACCTGCCGACACCTGTAACCTAATTTTGCCGGGTATTAAGACATCCTTCACTATGTATAAATTAGATAAGAGTCCCATCTGGTTAGTTACGAAAGAAAGATCAGAAATAGTTTTGATGATATACATTATGAAAGAAAAAGACATATAGACAGAAACACAGACAGACATAGGTAGACAGTGATATAAACAAACAAAGACAGATTGAGTAACTAAAATAAATGCGTAGAAAATTAAGAATATGATAAATTGGAGAAAGGAAAAATTTATACAAAGAAAATAGAAATATAATATTGAATAAACATCAAGAGAGAGAGAGAGAGAGAGAGAGAGAGAGAGAGAGGAGTACTTTCAATCACACACACACATTCTCACTACCCGCATAACTGGACCGATGACAGCGCATGTGTGCCTAATGAGGAGTTCTAAAATACCTCAACTAACTAGGGTGCTCGTGTTCAATTAGAGGCTGTTAATGAGGCTTACTTATCTAATTAGACGGAAAGTTGTGCATGTGAAATATTCAGGGAGTTAATGAAGGATGTTAATTAGATTTTCATTAATTAGTGTGCCTGTTTTCGTGGGGAGTCTTAATGATGCTTGTTAACCTGTCTCATCTAATTAACCTGAAGGACAAGGGATAGCCAGTGTGTTATGAATTCTTGCATTAAATATTGCCTAAGCTTTCAATTTACTTTTCAAATACTTTTCTACAACATTTGTGGTTTATATTAAATTTCTCATAACTCATTTTTGTGCGGTTTATTTCAACTTTCTAATAATGAATTTTCTTACCATTAAACTTTTCGTGCATTAAATATCTTCTTAGCTTTCAAGTGACTTTTCAGATACTTTTCTACAATATTTGCGGTTTATATTAACTTTCTCATAATTCATTTTCGTGCGGTTTATTTCAACTTTCTAATAATGAATTTTCTTACCATTAAACTTTTCTTGCATTAAATATCTCCTAAGCTTTCAAGTGGCTTTTCATATACTTTTCTACAATATTTGCGGTTTATATTAACTTTCTCGTAATTCATTTTTCGTGCGGTTTATTTCAACTTTCTAATAATGAATTTTCTTACCATTAAACTTTTCGTGCATTAAATATCTTCTTATCTTTCTAGTGGCTTTTCATATACTCTTCTACAATATTTGCGGTTTATATTAACTTTCTCATAATTCATATTCTGTGCGGTGTATTTTAACTGTTTCTGATAATTCATTTTCTTACCATTAAACTTTTCTATAGCCATTAAGCATTGTCCTTCCTTCTATACTTATCTGTAATACTATATACTATACTTATCTATAATATTTGCGGTTTATTATAACTTTCTCATGATTCATTTTTTGTACGATCTATTTTTAACTTTCTCATAATTCATTTTCTTACCACTAAACTTTTCTGTAGCCATTTAGCATTGTCCTTCCTTCTATAATCGCTTCTGTATTTTTTTCTTTCATTTTCTATTCAAATTTTCCCTCCTTTTCAACTCGTTTTTAATCCTTCGAACACACACTTTATTTTCCTCCATAACTGCTTCCATTTTCCTGACTCAACTAACCACGCACAAGTTTCCTCCTTAATCCTTTATATTTTCACTCTTTAAAGTTCACAAAAAAAGCCTGCCTGTGTGTGTGTGTGTGTGTGTGTGTGTGTGTGTGTGTGTGTGTGTGTGTGTGTGTGTGTGCGCGCGTCTTCATATCCATTAGCTCCACGGAGTCAGCTTTGATCCCATTAATTAACTATGTAGATGTCTGTTGTCGGGTTCGATCCTCCTTAGAGAGCGTTTAGCATTCCGGAGCGGCATTGGAATACACGCGAGACAAATGTGATGCTGTCCTCGTAGTGTTGGTATTTAGCGGCGTGGAGGAATTGGGTGGATGGAGGAGAGAGAGAGAGAGAGAGAGAGAGAGAGAGAGAGAGAGAGATGGGAGAAGGAAAGTAGATTGGTAAATAGGTTGACAGGAAGGAAGGAAGCAGAAAAGGAAGGGAATAGAAACAGGAACATCGGAAGAAACGAAAGGAGAGGAGGAATTATGACCTGAATTAAACACCAAACATGAAAACCAAAAGACAAAAGAAGAAGAAAAAGAGGGAAACAGATAAACTAATAAAGAACCGACAAAAGAAAAATATATCAACAGAAATAAACATACACGATAAAAGAATGAAAAGTTGGCCGCCTTTCATTCCAGCGATAATTACACTCATCGATAATTTTTTCCTCGCTAGCTTGTCCCCGCTGTTGACGTGCCGGGAAATAATTATACTCGACAACATTAAGATAACATTTGTAACGCTGCTAATCCTTCATGACGAGCGACGCGGTGCAGGGCGGAACGGCATACGAAGGACACAGTAAATAATAAGAAAAAGACAGCGTAGGTAAAAAAAAAAATTAGTCTTGCCTCCATGAAAAGATTTGTAAGGCGGGTGATGAATTGGTCGTGCGCCGCTATCTAGTGCGGGGTGACAGCTGAGGCGCACCGAGAATGTTGAAAAAAGTGAACTTCCATGAAAAAACGTCTTGTCTGTAGCTCTCCATTGCGTTACGAGGGCATTAGTGGATCATGCATGCGGCGCTATCGAGCACAGAATGACATCAGAGGCACACCTAGAATACTTAAGTGTGAGTGTAATACATAAATTGACCTCTCTTTCGCCCACCTCCTTGGATTCTTTTTAGGAGCAGCGAGTAGCGGGCTTTTTTTTATTATTGTTTCCTTTTTTTGTGTGCCCTTGAGCTGTCACCTTTGTTGTAAAAAAAGAAATAGAACTGGATATGTAATACTTAGGTGAAATATAAGTAATATCTATCATAAACGAATTTTAAAAGAAATATTTGAAGAAGGAATGATAAACAAGAAACAGAAGAAACAGAACTGAAACAAAACAGAAGAAACAGAAGAAACATTTGAAGAAGGAATGATAAACAGAAGAAACAGAAGAAACAGAACAGAAACAAAACAGAAGAAACAGAAGAGACAGAACAGAAACAAAACAGAAGAAACAGAAGAAACATTTGAAGAAGGAATGATCAACAGAATGCGACGCTATCGAGCTCGGAATGACATCAGAGGCACAGGAAGAAAACTTTAGTGTGAGTATAATACATAAATAGAACTGGAAATGTAATACTTTGGTGAATTAAAGTAATACCTATTATAAACGAATTTAAAAGAAGCATTTGAAGAAGGAACGATAAACAGAATACCTCAGTTTATGAAGGCTTAACGTATAATATACGACAAATATATAAACAGAGAAGTTCAGTAAGAAAAAAATACCCAGTGATCATTCCTGCCAATCTTATGCACAGTACTTAAACATTTATGACGCCTGCAATACATTATACACGCGGAGTGACTTAGCAAGGAATGGCGCCTCGCAACACGAAGAATGTGTAGAAAAAAAGGAAATCTCGCTAAAAATGTTGATATTAAAAATGACGTGTCCCGGTTAACATTATATTATGAAGGAAAGCATTAGGAGTTAAACCTTTCTGACGCGGGTAATTGATTGTGTATTCGACCTGATTTGATACGGAATGACATCTCGGACATACCACGAACATTGACAAAAAAAAAGGAATATGATAAAGTTTAAGAGAAAATAAATTGCAAAATAAATTGAATATATAACCAACTATCAAAAGAAGGAGATGGAAGAGGAGGAGAAGGAGAAAGAGGAGGAGGAAGAGGAGAAATATGAATGAAATTTGCCTAGAAGAAAAAGAGGAAAGGAAAAAAGAATGACGGGAGTGATAAAGGAGAAGGTGGAAGAGGAGGAAGAAAAGGAAAATGGATGAAATAGACAAGAAGAAATATTAAAAGAAAGGAAAAAGAAGAGAACGACAGGGAATATGAAGCAGAAGAAGGAAGAGGAAGAGGAAGAGAAAAAAGTAGGTGAGAGAGGAGAGAAAAACATATAAGATTCGTATCACAAGTAACAGAAAACAATGCAAGTAAACCAGCTGGGAATGCTCAAGGGAAATGTTACAAGTTTCTAATCATATAATTATTAATACTGTATAATCCATCGTATTATTTTTCCATTTATTTTTAGTTGTACTTGAAATTACAGCAACGGAGACGGTCAATAACTTTTAACCCTGCCTCCCTTCTTCTCTGGGTATGGGACTGGTGGATAGGGGACGGGTTGGAGATGGAACTGGTGGATAGGGGAAGGGTTGGGGATGGAACTGGTGGATAGGGAAGGGTTGGAAATGGGACTGGTGGATAGAGGAAGGGTTGGAGATGGAATTGGTGGATAGGGGAAGGGTTGGAGATGGGACTGGTGGATAGGGGAAGGGTTGGAGATGGGACTGGTGGATAGGGGAAGGGTTGGAGATGGGACTGGTGGATAGGGGCAGGGTAGGAGATGAGAATGGTGGATAGGGATAGAATAGGGGATGGAGTGGTGGATAGGGGAAGGTTGGAGACAGGACTGGTGGATAGGGAAGGGTTAGAGATGGGACTGGTGGATAGGGGAAGGGCTGGAGACGGGACTGGTGGATAGGGCAAATGTTTGGGATGGGGCTGATGGATAGGGCACGGTTGGGTGATGGAGATGAAACTGTGTAAATATATAGAAAAAAATAGAAAAAAAAAATATATTGAAATCCAAAAATAACTATAAGGTAATGAGGAACGGAACGTATTAACCATTTCAGTAACATTAGTGATTTAAAAAGCGATTATTTACTAGGAATTTGTAAGACCAGTGAAAGATAAATAAAAAAAATAATAAGTTAAATAAATGAAAGCCAGGGGAGGCTTTTCCAGTACGACTAACTGACATATATATAAACATTTTGCGACACGCTCCTGACATCAAAAGCTTGTTATTTGCAGTGAAAGAAATGGATCAGAACGGGACGGGCGGGAGGGAAGCTGCGAGTCGGGACGGGTTTTCAAGTTCAGAGGGAGAAGGAAAATAATTTAATGTGATGCCAGATAAGAAAAAAAAAGAGAGATAGATATATAGATAGACAGATAGATGTGTTCTTGTACTTCTTGAAAAAAATAGATAGATAGATAGATAAATGTGTTCTTGTTCTTGAAAAAAAAAGATAGATAGATAGATAGACAGTTCATCTTGTTCTTTTTCTTCCTTTTCTTCCTTCTTCCTCTGTTACTAATTTTGCAGAATAAACACACACACACACACACACACACACACACACACACACACACACACACACACACACACACACACACACACACACACACACACACACTCACTCACATACCCCCCACACACACACACACATTCACCCCCCCCCCTCCAACCCCCCCACACACATTACCCAGTCCAGTTAAAGCCCAAAACAGCTCCAGGAAAGTCGTGTTCAGAAAGTTACGATTGGCGGCAGCGAGCGAGCCAGTGTCAAGTTGAGCCCAAGACGGATTACTGAGGGTGAGAAGCTGCGTGCATTAGCGGCCCAAAGGTGACCTGCTTACCTGTGTGTGTGTGTGTGTGTGTGTGTGTGTGTGTGTGTGTGTGTGTGTGTGTGTGTGTGTGTCATTTTCTGCCCTTTAAACGTCTCCTTAGCTGTATATATTCAATTATCCTTTTATTTTCATTTTTATTCTCCTTCTTTTCCCTCTTCCCCCGTTCTCTTCTCTTTCCTTCTCCTTCCTCAATCGCTTAGGAATATATGTAGGACTCCTCTCAATTTCTCTTCCTCTCTCTCTTCTTCCTTCCTTTCTCCTTTCCCTCCTTCCTACTTCTTCCTTCTCCTTTCCTCTCTCACTCATTTTCTCAATTTCTCTTCCTGTCTCTTCTCCCTTCCTTTCTCCTTTCTCTCCTTCCTACTCCTTCCTTCTCTCTCCTTTCTTCTCCTTTCTTCTCTCACTCTCATTTTCTCTCCCTTCCTTTCCTCCTCTTCATCTCCCATTGCTTTATCACCGAACATAAATACATTACACAGCTTTCCTTTTTTTCTCTCCCTTCTCCCTCTCCCTTCCCTCCCTTACCTGCACGCATCACCCGCCCTCGTTCACCTGTAATTAGGGCCATGCACACCTGAATTATCACCTGCCCCTAATGAGCCCGATAACCGCTCTCGTAGTAATTAGCTCTGTAAGTGTTTATGTGTGCAGGTGTAGACGAGGAGAAGAAGGAGGAGGAGTAAGGAGAAGGAAAGGAGGAGATGAAAAAGGAGATAAAGAGGGAAGGAAAAAAAGGAAATAGATGAAAGTGAAGAAGAGAGAAACGAGAAGAATGAAGTAAAAGGAAAAGGAGAATAAAGAAGATGAAGAGTGAATGAAAAAAAGGAGATAGATGAAAAAGAAGAAGAGGAAAACGAGAAGGATGAAGTGACAGGAAGAGAGAGGAAAAAAAAAGATGAAGAGGGAAGGAAAAAAAGGAAAGAGAGAAGTAGAGAAAAAACTAGATAAGGAGGAAAGAGAGAAAAAAACACTTACTCTTTTATTTACTTTATTTCTGTGAGTTTATTTTATTTATTTTTTTCCTTTCCTTTTGCCATTAATTATTTTTTTGGGTTTGTTTTGTTTGTATTTCCTTTTCTTGTACTTATTTTCTTGTTCCCTCGATATCCTCCTCCTCCTGCTCCTCCTCCTCCTCCTCCTCCTCCTCCTCCTCATCCTCCTCGGTTCCAGAGAGTAAACACAAAGTCCTTCTCCATAATTACAAATATCCAAAAAAGGGAGAACGGCTTTCCCTCCCTCCCTCCCTTCCTCCCTCTTTCCATCCCTCCTCCTTTCCTCTCCCTTCCCTCCTTCCTTTGTTATTTTTCCTCCGTTTCCTTCTTTCTATCTTTCTTTCCTCCCTTTTCTCTTTTCCTCTCGTTTCATCATCTCCCTTTCTTCTCTTCTTTCCCTCATCTTTGCTTCTTCCCTCCATTCTCTCCCTTCTCTCCTAGTCCTTTCCTTCCTTCCCTTCTCACCCTTTCCTTTCCCTTTTCTTAACTAACTACTCCTATCCCATTCCCTTTCCTCCCTTCCTCCTCCTCCTCCTCTTCCTCCTTCCTCCTCCTCCTCCTCCTCCTTCAAGTGGTTAACGGAGATTTTACTGACCAATTAGTGGAGTAAAGTGTCTGTTTTGATCCCTTAATGAGCTCCTCCTCCTCCTCCTCCTCCTCCTCCTCCTCCTCCTCCTCCTCCTCCTCCTCCTCCTCCTCTTCTCACTCTTTCAACGTCATCTCTCTACCTCTCTCCCTAACCTTCTTCCATTCCTTCCTCCTTTCCTCTCTCATCTCCTTTTATTCATTATTGGGTTTTTTCCTCCTCCTCCTCCTCCTCCTCCTCCTCTTCGTTCTTCCATTTTCTCATATTCCTATTTTTTCTCTTCTTTCCCTGTTTTTTCCTTCTTTTTTTTTCCTTTTTCAATATTTTCATCACCGCTGTTGTCTTTTTTTTTCCTCCTCCTCCTCCTCCTCCTCCTCCCCATTTTTTTCTCTCTCTTCCTCCCTTTATCCCTTTCTCCCTCCTTCTCTCCCTTTCTGCCTCCAAGCTTCCACGATTCATCTCTCCACCCAATCCACTTCCTTACCTCCACTTCCCTTCCACCTCTTCCTCTTCCTCCACTTCTCTCTCTCTCTCTCTCTCTCTCTTTAATCTCCTCTCCCGCTTATCACACTCTCTTCTCTCCTCCATATCTCTTCTCCTCTCATTATCCTCCTCCTCTTCCTCCTCCTCCTCCTCTTCTTCTTCTTCTTCCTCTTTCTCCCTAATTTCGTGGATTTGCATGAAGCGCATCACTCCTCCTCCGCCTCCTCCTCCTCCTCCTCTTAATGGCCTCCCGTCAGCCCGCAGAATAGATACATTAGTTCCTCCTTAAAGAAAACGGGATGATGCAAGTCGACACCTCACTTCCCGTTTTTTGTTGCTCGCACCCTCAAAGTTTTAGCTGGAACGGGTCTTTTTATTCTTTTTATTTATTCTATTTATTTTATTTCCGTGTACTTTATTCTGCGTCATGTTTTTATCTTTATTTTATTTTTGCTGTATTGTTATTTTCATTTTTTTGTTCGGGTATATTTTTTACTTTCTTTTTCCTCTTTTTTTGTTAGTTGTGTTTTTTTTTTGGTTCGTTTCTTTCTTCTTTTATTGTTTTCTTCTATCTTTCACCTTTTTAATATAATGTCTATTGTATTTTTTTCTTCTTTTTTAATTTCTTTTTCGTCCATAATTTTCTTCTTCCATCATTCATGTATTGTAACTAAGTGCTTTCAAATATTCAGTAGTAGTAGTAGTAGTAGTAGTAGTTGTAGTAGTAGCAGTAGTTGTAGTAGTAGTAGTAGTTGTAGTAGTAGCTATTTCTTTTTCTTAACATGTATGCTTGTCTTTTTGGTGCTTTTCTTATTCCAATTTATAACTAACTAATCTATTCTTCTTTCCATATTTTTCTATATACTTCTTGTCATTAACTTCTATGCTCGTCTTTTTAGTACCTTCCTTATTCCAATATATATAACTAAGTAATCTATCCTGCGTTCCTTCTATTTTCTAGTTAGTTAGTTATTTTATTAACTTGTATGCTTGTCTTTTTCGTGCTTTTCTTATTCCAATCTATAACTAACTAATCTATTCTTCGTTCTTTATATTTTTTAGTTATTTCTTTTCATTAACCCCTATGCTTGTCTTTTTGGTTCTGTTTTTAGTCCAATCTATAACTAACTAATCTATTCTTTCCTTACTTTTCCATTTATGTCTTTTTATTAACCTCTATGCTCGTCTTTTTGGTACTTTTATTGTTCCATTTTATAACTAAGTAATTTATTCCTCGTTCCTTATATTTTCTAGTCATTTCTTTTTATTAACTTGTGTGCTGTTCTTATTGCAATCTATAACTAACTAATCTATTCTGCGTTCCTTATTTTTCCAGGTATTTCTTTATAGAAACTTCTATGCCTGTCTTTTTGTTAATTTTTTTTTATTCCAATTTATAACTAACTAATCCATTTTTCCTTCCTTATTTTTCCAGGTATTTCTTTTTATTAACTTGTATGCTTGTCTTTTTGGTACTTTTCTTATTCCAATCTATAACTAACTAATCTATTTTTCTTTCCTTATATTTTCTAGTTATTTCTTTTCATTAACTTCTATGCTTGTCTTTTTGGTACTTTTCATTTTTCAATCTATAACAAACTAATCTATTTTTCTTTCCTTATATTTTCTAGCTATTTCTTTTCATTAACTTTTATGCTCGTCTTTTTGGTACTTTTCTTATTTCATTCAATTACTAACTAATCTATTATTTTTTCCTTATATTTTTCTAGTTTTTTTCTTTTTATTAACTTCTATGCTTGTCTTTTTGGTGCTTTTCTTATTATAATCTATAACTAACGTATCTATTCTTCGTTCCTTATTTTTCTAGTTATTTCTTTTTATTAACTTGTATGCTCGTCTTTTTGCTGCTATTCTTATTCCAATCTATAACTAACTAATGATTTCTTTTTCCTATTTTTCTAGTTATTTCTTTCATTAAATTCTATGCTCGTCTTTTGGTACTTTTCTTATTCCAATCTATAACTAATTAATCTATTCTTTGTTCATTATATTTCTAGTTATTTCTTTTATTAACCTCTGTGCTCGTCGTTTTAGTGCTTTTCTTATTCCAATCAATAACTAACTAATCTATTCTTTCCTTATTTTTTTCTAGTTATTTCTTTTCATTAACTTCTATGCTTGTCTCATTGGGTTCTTTTCTTATTCCAATTTATAACTAAGTAATCTATTCCTCTTTCCTTATATTTTCTAGCTATTTCTTTTCATTAACTTGTATGCATTTATATGGTGCTTTTCTTATTCCAATTTATAACTAACTAATCTATTTTTCTTTCCATATTTTTCTATATGCTTCTTTCCATTAACTTCTATGCTCGTCTTTTAAGTACCTTCCTTATTCCAATCTATATCTTAGTAATCTATCCTGCGTTCCTTTTATTTTCTAGTTATTTAATTTATGAACCCCTATGCTTGTCTTTTTGGTTCTTTTCTTATTCCAATCTATAACTAACTAATCTATTCTTTCCTTACTTTTCCAGGTATTTCTTTTTATAAACTTCTTTGCCTGTCTTTTTGGTACTTTTCTTATTCCAATTTATAACTAACTAATCTATTTTTCTTTCCTTATTTTTCCAGGTATTTCTTTTTATTAACTTGTATGCTTGTCTTTTTCTTACTTTTCTTATTCCAACCTATAACTAACTAATCTATTTTTTTTTTTGCTTACATTTTCTAGTTATTTCTTTTCCTTAACTTCTATTCTCGTCTGTTTGGTACTTTTCTTATTAATTTATGAACCCCTTTGCTTGTCTTTTTGGTTCTTTTCTTATTCCAATCTATAACTAACTAATCTATTCTTTCCTTACTTTTCCAGGTATTTCGTTTTATTAACTTCTATGCTCGTCTTTTTGGTACTTTTGTTGTTCCAATTTATAATTAAATAATTTATTCCTCGTTCCTTATATTTTCTAGTCATTTCTTTTTATTAACTTGTATGCTGTCTTTCTTGTGCTCTTTTTATTGCAATCTATAACTAACTAATCTATTGTGCGCTCCTTATTTTTCCAGGTATTTCTTTTTATAAACTTCTATGCCTGTCTTTTTGGTACTTTTCTTATTCCAATTTATAACGAACTAATCTATTTTTCTTTCCTTATTTTTCCAGGTATTACTTTTTATTAACTTGTATGCTTGTCTTTTTGTTACTTTTCTTATTCCAACCTATAACTAACTAATCTATTTTTCTTTCCTTATATTTTCTAGTTATTTCTTTTCCTTAGCTTCTATTCTCGTCTTTTTGGTACTTTTCTTATTTCAATCTATTACCAAATAATCTATTCTTTTTTCCTCATATTTTTCTCGTTATATCTTTTTATTAACTTCTATGCTTGTGTTTTTGGTGCTTTTCTTATTCCAGTCTATAACTAGGTAATCTATTCTTCGTTCTTTATTGTCCTAGGTATTTTTTTTAGTAACATCTATGCTCGTGTTTTTGGTGTTGTTCTTATTCCAATCTATAACTAACTTATGATTTCTTTTTCCTATTTTTCTAGTTATTTCTTTCATTAACTTCTATGCTCGTCTTTTGGTACTTTTCTTATTCCAATCTATAACTAACTAATCTATTCTTTGTTCATTATATTTCTAGTTATTTTTTTTCAATAACTTATATGCCTGTCTTTTTTAGTGCTTTTCTTATTCCAGTCTATAACTAACTAATCTATTTTTCTTTCCTTATATTTTCTAGTTATTTCTTTTCATTAACTTGTGTGCTCGTTTTATAACTAACTAATCTATTCTTTCCTCGTTTTTCTAGTTATTTCTTTTTATTAACCTGTATGCTTGTCTTTTTGGTGCTTTTCATATTCCAATTTATAACTAACTAAACTACTCTTTCCTTATTTTTCCAGGTATTTCTTTTTATTATTTCTTTGCACGTCTTTTTGGTGCTTTTCTTATTCCAATTTATAACTAACTCATCTATTCTTCCCTTATTTTTCCAGGTATTTCTTTTCATTAACTTCCATTCCTGTCTTTTTGGTACTTTTCTTATTCCAATTTATAACTAAGTAATCTATTCATCGTTCCTTACATTTTCTAGTCATTTATTTTTATTAACTTGTATACTTATCTTTTTGGTGCTGTTCTTATTGCAATCTATAACTAACTAATCTATTTTTTGTTCCTTATATTTTCCAGGTATTTCTTTTTATTAACTTGTATGCTTGTCTTTTTTGTGCTTTTCTTATTTCAATCAATAACTAACTAATCTATTCTAAGTTCCTTATTTTTCTAGTTTTTTTATTGACTTCTATGCCTGTCTTTTTTAGTGCTTTTCTTATTCCAATTTATAACTATATATATATATATATATATATATATATATATATATATATATATATATATATATATATATATATATATATATATATATATATATATATATATATATATATATATATATATATATATATATATATATATATATATATATATATATATATATATATATATATATATATATATATATATATATATATATATATATATATATATATATATATATATATATATATATATATATATATATATATATATATATATATATATATATATATATATATATATATATATATATATATATATATATATATATATATATAAGGTATAAAGTAAATTGTATTCATATGCCTAACTCTAGGTATTGTACTACAAAGTTTAATACAGCCTCATGTACAGGACTTCACAGAATATAAACATGTGGATGAAAAGAGGCGATGACGGGAAGGTTTGTGGCGCGTGAAATGCGCGCACGAACGGCAGCTTGGCAGTGTAAGGGTTAACTTCAATGCTGTCATTTTGGGGCTTTTCTTATTCCAATCTACAGTTAACTAATCTATTTTTCTTTCCTTTTATATTCTAGTTTTTTCTTTTCTTTAACTTCTATGCCTGTCTTTTTTAGTGCATTTCTTATTCCAATTTATAACTAACTAATCTATTCCTTCTTTATTTTTCCAGGTATTTCTTTTTATTATTTCTATGCTCGTCTTTTTGGTGCTTTTCTTATTCCAATTTATACCTAACTAATCTATGCCTTATTTATTTTTCCAGGTATTTCGTTTTATTATTTCTATGCTCGTCTTTTTGGTGCTTTTCTTTTTCCAATTTATATCTAACTAATCTATTCTTTCCTTATTTTTCCAGGTATTTCTTTTCACTAACTTCTATCCCTGTCTTTCTGGTACTTTTCTTATTCCAATATATAACCAACTAATCTATTCTTCCTTCCTTATTTTTCTTTTTATTTCTTTTTATTAACTTCTATGCTTGTCTTTTTGGTGCTGTTCTTATTCCAATCTATAACTAACTAGTCTATTCTTTCCTTATTTCTCCAGATATTACTTTTAATTAATTCGTATGTTCGTCTTTTGGGTATTTTTCTTATTCCAATCAATAACTAACTAATCTATTCTTTCCTTACATTTTCTAGTTATTTCTTTTCATTAACTTCTATGCTTGTCTTTTTCGTGCTTTTCTTATTCCAGTCTATAACTAACTAATCTATTCTTCGTTCCTTATTTTTCGTTTTATTTCTTTTTATTAACTTCTATGCTTGTCTTTTTGGTGCTGTTCTTATTCCAATCTATAACTAATTAATCAATTTCTTGCTCCTTATATTTCTATTTATTCTTATATGCCTGTCTCTTTTTGGTTCTTTCCTTATTCAAATTTATAACTAACTAATCTATTCCTTCCTTATTTTTCCATGTATTTATTTTTATTATTTCTATGGTCGTCTTTTTGGTGCTTTTCTTATTCCAATTTATAACTAAGTAATCTATTCTTCGTTCCCTATATTTTCTAGACATTTCTTTTTATTAACTTGCATGCTTTTCTTTTTTAGTGCTTTTTTATTCCAATATAGATTGGAAATAAGAACAGCACCAACAAGGCAAGCATAGAAGTTAATGAAAAGAAATACCTGGAAAAATAAGGGAAGAATAGATTAGTTAGTTATAAATTGGAATAAGAAAAGCACCAAAAAGACGAGCATTGAAATAATAAAAAGAAATACCTGGAAAAATAAGGAATTAATGGATTAGTTATTTATAAATTGGAAAAAGAAAAGCACCAAAAAGACGAGCATAGAAAAAATACAATTAAATACCTGGAAAAATAAGAAATTAATAGATTAGTTATTTATAAATTGGAATAAGAAAAGCACCAAAAAGACGAGCATAGAAAAAATACAATTAAATACCTGGAAAAATAAGAAATTAATAGATTAGTTATTTATAAATTGGAATAAGAAAAGCACCAAAAAGACGAGCATAGAAATAATAAAAAGAAATACCTGGAAAAATAAGGAAGGAATAGATTAGTTAGTTATAAATTTGAATTAGAAAAGAACCAGAAAAGACATGCATACAAGTTAATAAAAACAAATAAATAGAAATATTAGGAGCAAAAAATAGATTAGTTATTTATAGATTGGAATAAGAAAATTACCAAAAAGACAGGCATAGAAATTAATAAATACCTGGAAAAATATGTATCGAATAGATTAGTTAGTTATAGATTGGGATAAGAAAAGTACCAAAAAACGAGCATTCAAGTTAATAAAAGATATACTTCGAAAATAAGGAACAAAGAATATTTTAGTTAGTTATAAATTGGAATTAGAAAAGTACCAAAAAGACAAGCATAGAAGTTATTGAAAAGAAATAATCAGAAAAATAAGGAACGAAGAATAGATTAGTTAGTTATAAATTGGAATAAGAAAAGCACCAAAAAGACAAGCATAGAAATAATAAAAAGAAATACCTGGAAAAATAAGGAAGGAATAGATTAGTTAGTTATAAATTTGAATTAGAAAAGAACCAGAAAAGACATACATACAAGTTAATAAAAACAAATAAATAGAAATATTAGGAGCAAAAAATAGATTAGTTATTTATAGATTGGAATAAGAAAATTACCAAAAAGACAGGCATAGAAATTTAAAAAAATACCTGGAAAAATATGTATCGAATAGATTAGTTAGTTATAGATTGGGATAAGAAATGTACCAAAAAAACGAGCATACAAGTTAATAAAAGAAATATCTCGAAAATAAGGAACAAAGAATATTTTAGTTAGTTATTAATTGGAATAAGAAAAGTACAAAAAAAGACACGCATAGAAGTTATTGAAAAGAAATAACTAGAAAAATAAGGAACGAAGAATAGATTAGTTAGTTATAGATTGGAATAAGAAAAGTACCAAAAAGACGAGCATACAAGTTAATTAAAAGAAATACCTGGAAGAATAAGGAACGAAGGATAGATTAGTTAGTTATAAATTGGAATAAGAAATGCACCAAAAAGACGAGCATAGAAATAATAAAAATAAATACCTGGAAAAATAAGGAAGGAATAGATTAGTTAGTTATAAATTGGAATAAGAAAAGCACCAAAAAGACGAGCATAGAAATAATACAAATAAATACATGGAAAAATAAGGAAGGAATAGATTAGTTAGTTATAAATTGGAATAAGAAAAGCACCAAAAAGACGAGCATAGAAATTATAAAAATAAATACATGGAAAAATAAGGAAGGAATAGATTAGTTAGTTATAAATTGGAATAAGAAAAGCACCAAAAAGACGAGCATAGAAATAATAAAAAGAAATACCTGGGAAGATAAAGAAGGAATAGATTAGTTTGTTATAGATTGGAATAAGAAAAGTACCAAAAAGACGAGCATAGAAGTTAATAAAAAGAAATAACTAGAAAAATAAGAAAAGAAGAATAGATTAGTTAGTTATAGATTGGAATAAGAAAAGTACCAAAAAGACGAGCATAGAAGTTAATAAAAAGAAATAACTAGAAAAATAAGAAAAGAAGAATAGATTAGTTAGTTATAGATTTGAATAAGAAAAGCACCAAAAAGACGAGCATACAAGTTAATAAAAAGAAATAACTAGAAAAATATAAGGGAAAAGGAATAGATTAGTACTCAGTTTCAGAGCTTAAAAAAGGACAAAAAACCAAATATAATATATTTTTGAGCAGTGGAAATCACTAGAAGCAGAAATTAATAAGAAAAATGGTATATATATATATATATATATATATATATATATATATATATATATATATATATATATATATATATATATATATATATATATATATATATATATATATATATATATATATATACATATATATATATATATATATATATATATATATATATATATATATATATATATATATATATATATATATATATATATATATATATATATATATATATATATGTCTAGATACATATAGCTATATATATATATATATATATATATATATATATATATATATATATATATATATATATATATATATATATATATATATATATATATATATATATATATATCACTCTAATTCACCGTACGTAATGTAATCCAGTATAATGAAGATTTATTTGTGTTTTTTTCTTCAGTCCGGCCAAGAATTATTAACGTCTTCCACACCAAAACCGTCCGATATGTTTTTTCTTGACTGTCTTTTATCATCGTAACGGCCTCCAAATTAACACAAGTGGCGACGGAAGACGAAACACATCGGGCAGTATTAAAATAAATGAATGTCTATATAAAAAAACAAACAGGAGATTGCATGGGAAAACGGAGCTTCAAAATAATGAAAAAAAGGAGATTTAGTCGTATATATATATATATATATATATATATATATATATATATATATATATATATATATATATATATATATATATATATATATATATAGATATATATATATATATATATGTTCGTCATGTGCATAAGGTATAAAGTATTGTATTCATATGCCTAACTGTGTAGATATTTGTAGTAAGTATAATACAGCCTCATGTGCAGGAGGACACTTCATATAATATGTATGGGATGAAAGAGCACGGATGATTTGAGGGTTGTGGCGCGTGCGCAAAGCGCACAGACGACAATGGTTAACTTCAATGCTGTCATTTTGGGGCTTTTCTTATTCCAATCTACAGTTAACTAATCTATTTTTCTTTCCTTTTATATTCTAGTTTTTTTCTTTTCTTTAACTTCTATGCCTGTCTTTTTTAGTGCTTTTCTTATTCCAATTTATACCTAACTAATCTATTCCTTCTTTATTTTTCCAGGTATTTCTTTTTATCATTTCTATGCTCGTCTTTTTGGTGCTTTTCTTATTCCAATTTATACCTAACTAATCTATTCCTTCTTTATTTTTCCAGGTATTTCTTTTTATTATTTCTATGCTCGTCTTTTTGGTGCTTTTCTTTCTCCAATTTATAACTAACTAATCTATTCTTTCCTTATTTTTCCAGGTATTTATTTTCATTAACTTCTATGCCTGTCTTTCTGGTACTTTTCTTATTCCAACATATAAACAATTAATCTATTCTTCGTTCCTTATTTTTCGTTTTATTTCTTTTTATTAACTTCAATGCTCGTCTTTTTGGTGCTGTTCTTATTCCAATCTATAACTAACTAATCTATTCTTCGTTCCTTATTTTTCGTTTTATTTCTTTTTATTAACTTCTATGCTTGTCTTTTTGGTGCTGTTCTTATTCCAATCTATAACTTATTAATCAATTTTTTGCTCCTTATATTTCTATTTATTTGTTTTTATGAACTTGTATGCCTGTCTCTTTTTGGTTCTTTCCTTATTCAAATTTATAACTAACTAATCTATTCCTTCCTTATTTTTCCATGTATTTATTTTTATCATTTCTATGGTCGTCTTTTTGGTGCTTTTCTTATTCCAATTTATAACTAACTAATCTATTCCTTCCTTATTTTTCCATGTATTTATTTTTATTATTTCTATGCTCGTCTTTTTGGTGCTTTTCTTATTCCAATTTATAACTAACTAATCTATTCCTTCCTTATTTTTCCAGGTATTTATTTTTATTATTTCTATGCTCGTCTTTTTGGTGCATTTCTTATTCCAATTTATAACTAACTAATCTATCCTTCGTTCCTTATTCTTCCAGGTATTTCTTTTAATTAACTTGTATGCTCGTCTTTTTGGTACTTTTCTTATTCCAATCTATAACTAACTAATCTATTCTTCGTTCCTTATTTTTCTGGTTATTTCTTTTCAATAACTTCTATGCTTGTCTTTTTGGTACTTTTCTTATTCCAATTTATAACTAACTAAAATATTCTTTGTTCCTTATTTTCGAGGTATTTCTTTTATTAACTTGTATGCTCGTTTTTTTGGTACTTTTCTTATCCCAATCTATAACTAACTAATCTATTCGATACATATTTTTCCAGGTATTTATTAATTTCTATGCCTGTCTTTTTGGTAATTTTCTTATTCCAATCTATAAATAACTAATCTATTTTTTGCTCCTAATATTTCTATTTATTTGTTTTTATTAACTTGTATGCATGTCTTTTCTGGTTCTTTTCTAATTCAAATTTATAACTAACTAATCTATTCCTTCCTTATTTTTCCAGGTATTTCTTTTTATTATTTCTATGCTCGTCTTTTTGGTGCTTTTCTTATTCCAATTTATAAATAACTAATCTATTCTTCCCTTATTTTTCCAGGTATTTCTTTTCATTAACTTCTATGCCTGTCTTTTTGGTGCTGTTCTTATTCCAATCTATATTGGAATAAAAAAGCACTAAAAAAGAAAAGCATGCAAGTTAATAAAAAGAAATGACTAGAAAATATAGGGAACGAAGAATAGATTACTTAGTTATAAATTAGAATAAGAAAAGTACCAAAAAGACGAGCATTGAAGTTAATGAAAAGAAATACCTAGAAAAATAAGGAACAAAGAATAGATTAGTTAGTTATAAATTGGAATAAGAAAAGTACCAAAAAGACGAGCATAGAAATTAATGAAAACAAGTAAATAGAAAAATATGGAAAGAAGAATAGATTAGTTAGTTATATATTGGAATAAGCAAAGTTCTAAAAAAGCGAGCATATAAGTTAATGAAAAGAGATAAATAGAAAAATATGGAAAGAAGAATAGATTGGTTAGTTATATTTTAGAATAAGAAAAGACCCAAAAAAGACAGGCATACAAGTTAATAAAAAGAAATAGCTAGAAAATATAAGGACAAAGGAATAGATTAGTTATAAATTTATAACTAATCAATTCCTTATTATTTATATTTTCTAGCTATTTCTTTTTATTAACTTCTATGCCTGTCTTTTTGGTACTTTTCTTATTGCAATCTATAACTAACTAATCTATTTTTTGCTCCTTATATTTCTATTTATTTGTTTTTATTATTTCTATGCTCGTCTCTTTGGTGCTTTTCTTATTCCGATTTATAACTAACTAATCTATTCTTCCCTTATTTTTCCAGGTATTTCTTTTCATTATCTTCTATGCCTATCTTTTTGGTGCTGTTCTTATTCCAATCTAAATTGGAATAAGAAAAGCACTAAAAAAGACAAGCATACAAGTTAATAAAAAGAAATGACTAGAAAATACAGGGAACGGAGAATAGATTACTTAGTTATATATTGGAATAAGAAAAGTACCAAAAAGACAAGCATAGAAGTTAATGAACAGAAATAACTAGAAAAATAAAGAACGAAGAATAGATTAGTTAGTTATAGATTGGAATAAGAAACATACCGAAAAGACGAGCATACAAGTTAATAAAAAGAAATACTTGGAAGAATAAAGAACAAAGGATAGATTAGTTAGTTATAAATTGGAATAAGAAAAGCACCAAAAAGACGAGTACAGAAATAATAAAAAGAAATACCTGGAAAAATATGGAAGGAATAGATTAGTTAGTTATAAATTTGAATAAAAAAAGAACCAAAAAGACAAGCATAGAAGTTAATAAAAAGAAATAAAAAAGAAAAATAAGGAAAGAATAATAGATTAGTTAGTTATACACTGGAATAAGAAAAGCACCAAAAAAGACAAGCAACAAGTTAATGAAAAGAAATAACTAGAAAATATAAAGAAAGAAAATCAGATTAGTTAGTTATAAATTGGAATAAGAAAAGCACCAAAAAAGACAAGCATAGAAGTTAATAAAAAGAAATAACTAGAAAATATAAAGAAAGAAAAACAGATTAGTTAGTTATAAATTGGAATAAGAAAAGAACGCAAAAAGACGAGCATAGAAGTTAATGAAAAGAAATACCTGGGAAAATAAGGAAAGAATAGATTAGTTAGTTATAAATTGGAATAAGAAAAGCTCTAAAGAAGACAAGCATACAAGTTAATAAAAAGAAATAACTAGAAAATAAGGAACGAAGGATAGATTAGTTAGTTATAGATTGGAATAAGAAAAGCACAAAAGAGACAAGCATACAAGTTAATAAAAAGAAATACCTGGAAAAATAAGGAAAGAACAATTAGTTAGTTATAGATTGGCATAAGAAAAGTACCAAAAAGACGAGCATACAAGTTAATAAAAAAGAAATAAGAAGAAAAATAAGGAACGAAGGATAGATTAGTTAGTTATAGATTGGAATAAGGAAAATACTAAAAAGACGAGCATAGAAGTTAATAAGAAGAAGTAAATAGAAAAATATGGAAAGAAAAATAGATTAGTTAGTTATAGACTGGAATAAGAAAAGAACCAAAAAGACAGCATACAAGTTAATAAAAAGAAATATACTTCTTTTCATTAACTTCTATGCTCTTCTTTATAGTACTTTCCTTATTCCAAATTATAACTAACTAATCTATTTTTCAGTCCTTATTTTTCCAGGTATTTCTTTTCATTAACTTCTATGCCTGTCATTTTGGTACTTTTCTTATTCCAATTTATAACTAAGTGATCTATTCCTCGTTCCTTATATTTTCTAGCTATTTCTTTTTATGAACTTGTATGCTTGTCTTCTTTAGAGCTTTTCTTATTCCAATTTATAACCAACTAATATATTCTTTCTTTATTTTCCCAGATATTTCTTTTCATTAACTTCTATGCTCGTCTTTTTGGTACTTTTCTTATTCCAATTTATAATTGACTAATCTATTCCTCGTTCTTTATTTTCTAGTTATTTCTTTAATTTATAACTTCTATGCCTGTCTTTTTTGGTACTTTTCTTATTCCAATTTATAACTTACTAATCTATTTTTTCTTTCTTTATATTTTCTAGTTATTTATTTTTATTAACTTCAATGTGTGTCTTTTTTTGTGCTTTTCTCATTCCAGTCAATAACTAACTAATCTATTCTTCTTTACTTATTTTTCTTTTTATTCCTTTTTATTAACCTCTATGCTTGTCTTTTTTGTGCTGTTCTTATTCCAATCTATAACTAATTAATCAATTTTTTGCTCCTTATATTTATATTTATTTGTTTTTATTAACTTGTATGCCTGTCTTTTTTTGGTTCTTTCCTTATTCAAATTTATAAATAACTAATCTATTCTTTCCTTATTTTTCCAGGTATTTCTTTTTATTATTTCTATGTTCGTCTTTTTGGTGCAGTTCTTATTATAATTTATAACTAACTAATCTATCCTTCGTTCCTTATTCTTCCAGGTATTTCTTTTTATTAACTTCTATGCCTATCTTTTTGGTGCTTTTCTTATTCCAATCTATAAATAACTAATCTATTCTCGTTCCTTATTTTTCTAGTTATTTCTTTTCATTAACTTCTATGCTTGTCTTTTTGGTGCTTTTCTTATCCCAATCTATAACTAACTAATCTATTCGATACTTATTTTTCGAGGTATTTCTTTTTATTAACTTCTATGCCTGTCTTTTTGGTACTTTTTTATTGCAATCTATAACTAACTAATCTATTTTTTGCTCCTTATATTTCTATTTATTTGTTTTAATTAACTTGTATGCCTGTCTCTTTTGGTTCATTTCTTATTCAAATTTATAACTAACTAATCTATTCCTTCCCTATTTTTCCAGGTATTTCTTTTTATTATTTCTATGCTCGTCTCTTTGGTGCTTTTCTTATTCCAATTTATAACTAACTAATCTATTCTTCCCTTATTTTTCCAGGTATTTCTTTTTATTATTTCTATGCTCGTCTCTTTGGTGCTTTTCTTATTCCAATTTATAACTAACTAATCTATTCTTCCCTTATTTTTCCAGGTATTTCTTTTCATTAACTTCTATGCCTATCTTTTTGGTGCTGTTCTTATTCCAATCTAAATTGTAGTAAGAAAAGCACTAAAAAAGACAAGCATACAAGTTAATAAAAAGAAATGACTAGAAAATATAGGGAACGGAGAATAGATTACTTAGTTATAAATTGGAATAAGAAAAGTACCAAAAAGAGAAGCATAGAAGTTAATGAAAAGAAATAACTAGAAAAATAAGGAACGAAGAATAGATTAGTGAGATATATACTGGAATAAGAAAAGTACCAAAAAGACGAGCATACAAGTTAATAAAAAGAAATACTTGGAAGAATAAAGAACAAAGGATAGATTAGTTAGTTATAAATTGGAATAAGAAAAGCACCAAAAAGACGAGCATAGAAATAATAAAAAGAAATACCTGGAAAAATATGGAAGGAATAGATTAGTTAGTTATAAATTTGAATAAGAAAAGAACCAATAAAAGGAGCTAAAATCTGATCAGTTAGTTATAGATTGGAATAAGAACAGCACCAAAAAGACAAGCATAGAAGTTAATAAAAAGAAATAAAAAAGAAAAATAAGGAAAGAAGAATAGATTAGTTAGTTATAGACTGGAATAAGAAAAGCACCAAAAAAGACAAGCAACAAGTTAATGAAAAGAAATAATTAAAAAAATAAGGAACGAAGGATACGTTAGTTAGTTATAGACTGGAATTAGAAAAGCACCAAAAAGACAAGCATAGAAGTTAATAGAAATAAATAACTAGAAAATATAAAGAAAGAAAAAATAGATTAGTAAGTTATAAATTGGAATAAGAAAAGTACCAAAAAAGACAGGCATAGAAGTTAATGAAAAGAAATACCTGGGAAAGTAAGGAAAGAATAGATTAGTTAGTTATAAATTGGAATAAGAAAAGAACCCAAAAAGACGAGCATAGAAGTTAATGAAAAAAAATACCTGGGAAAATAAGGAAAGAATAGATTAGTTACTTATAAATTGGAATAAGAAAAGCTCTAAAGAAGACAAGCATACAAGGTAATAAAAAGAAATAACTAGAAAATAAGGAACGAAGGATAGATTAGTTAGTTATAGATTGGAATAAGAAAAACACCAAAAACACAAGCATAAAAGTTAATGAAAAGATATAACTAAAAAATATAAAGAATGAAGAATAGATTAGTTAGTTATAGATTGGAATAAGAAAAGCACCAAAAAGACGAGCATACGAAAGTAATAACTAGAAACTAAAAAGACCAAAGGATAGATTAGTTAGTTATAGATTGGAATAAGACATGAACCAAAAAAGACAACCATACAAGTTAATAAAAAAGAAATAAAAAGAAAAATAGGAAACGCAGAATAGATTAGATAGTTATAGATTTGAATAAGAAAAGCACAAAAAAGACAAGCATACAAGTTAATAAAAAAAATACCTGGAAAATTTAAGAAACGAAGAATAGATTAGTTGATTATAGATTGGAATAAGAAAAGCACAAAAAAGACAAGCATACAAGTTAATATAAAGAAATACCTGGAAAATATAAGGAACGAAGAATAGATTAGTTAATTATAGATTGGAATAAGAAAAGCACAAAGACAAGCATACAAGTTAATAAAAAGAAATACCTGGAAAATATAAGGAACGAAGAATAGATTAGTTAATTATAGACTGGAATAAGAAAAGCACAAAAAGACGAGCATACAAGTTCATAAAAGAAATAACTAGAAAATAAAAGGAACGAAGGATAGATTAGTTAGCTATAGACTGGAATAAGGAAAGTACTAAAAAGACGGGCATATAAGTTAATAAAAAGAAGTAAATAGAAAAATATGGAAAGAAAAATAGATTAATTAGTTATTGATTGGAATAAGAAAACTACTAAAAAGACAGCATACAAGTTAATAAAAAGAAATATACTTCTTTTCATTAATTTCTATGCTCTTCTTTATAGTACTTTCCTTATTCCAATCTATAACTAATCTATTTTTCAATCCTTATTTTTCCAGGTATTTCTTTTCATTAACTTCTATGCCTGTCTTTTTGGTACTTTTCTTATTCCAATTTATAACTAACTAATCTATTCCTCGTTCCTTATATTTTCTAGCTATTTCTTTTTATTAACTTGTATGCTTTTATGCTTTTATTATTCCAATTTATAACTAACTAATATATTCTTCTTTCCATATTTTTCTATTTACTTCTTTTCATTAACTTCTATGTTCGTCTTGTTTGTACTTTTCTTTATTCCAATCTTTAACTAACTAATCTATTCTTCGCTCCTTATTTTTTCTAGTTATTTCATTTATTAACCTCTGTGCTCGTCTTTTTAGTGCTTTTCTTATTCCAGTTTATAATTAAATCTATTATTTTTTCCTTATATTTATTTTAGTTATTTTTTTTTATTAAACTTATATTGTCTCTTTTGGTTATTTTCTTATTCCAGTCTATAACTAACTAATCCATCCTTCGTTCCTTATTTTTCTAGTTATTTCTTTTCATTACTTTCTATTCTTGTGTTTTTTGGTATTTTTCTTTATTTTCAATCTATAACTAAGTAATCTATTCCTCGTTCCTGATATTTTCTCCCAATTTCTTTTTTATAGTTAATAAAATCATGTTAGTAAAAAGAGATGACTAGAAAATATAAGGAACGATGAATAGATTAGTTAGATATAAATTGGAATAAGAAAAGCACCAAAAAGACAAGCATAGAAGTTAATGAAAAGAAATACCTGGAAAAATAGGAGAAAAATAGATTAGTTAGTTATAGATTGCAATAAGAACAGCACCAAAAAGACAAACATACAAGTTATTAAAAAGAGATGACTAGAAAATATAAGGAGCGATGAATAGATTAGTTAATTATAAATGAAATAATAAAAATAAATAGCTGGAAAAATAAGGAAGGAATAGATTAGTTAGTTATAAATTGGAAAAAGAAAAGAACCAAAAGAGACAAGCATACAAAATAATAAACAGAAGTGAATAGATAAAAATAAGGTGCAAACAATAGATTATTTATTTATAGATTGGAATAAGCAAAGAACCAAAAAAGACAAGCATAGAAGTTAATAAAAGAAATACTCCGAAAATAAGGAACGAAGAATAGATTAGTTACTTTATAAATTGAAATAGGAAAAGCACAAAAAGACAAGCATAGATGTTAATGAAAAGAAATAAATAGAAAAATAAGGAACGAAGAATAGATTAGTTAGTTATAGATTGGAATAAGAAAAGCACCAAAAAAGACGACCATACAAGTTAATAAAATAAATACCTCGAAAATAAGGAACAAAGAATATATTAGTTAGTTATAATTTGGAATAAGAAAAGTACAAAAAAGGCGAGCATAGTAGTTAATAAAATAAATAAATAGAAAAATAAGGAAAGAAGAATAGATTAGTTAGTTATAGAATGGAACAAGAACGGCACCAAAAAAGACAGGCATAGAGGTTAATAAAAAGAAATAAGTACAAAATATGGAAAGAAGAATAGATTAGTTAGTTATAAATTGGAATAAGAAAAACACTAAAAAGACGACCACAAAGGTTAATAAAAGAAATAACTAGAAAAATAAGGAACGAAGAATAGATTAGTTAGTTATATATTGGAATAAGAAAAGTATCAAAAAGACAAGCATAAAAGTTGATAAAAAATAACTAGATAATATAAGGAACGAGGAATAGATTAGTTAGTTATAGATTGGAATAAGAAAAGAACCAAAAAGACAAGCATAGAAGATAATAAAAAGAAATAACTAGAAAATATAAGGAAAGAAAAATAGATTAGTTAGTTATAGATTAGAATAAGAGAAATACCAAAAAGAGGAGCATATAAGTTAATGAAAAGAAGCAAGTAGAAAAATAAGAAAAGCACTAAAAAGACAAGCATAGAAGTTAATTAAAAGAAATAACTGGAAAATATAAGGAAAGAAAAATAGATTAGTTACTTATAAATTGGAATAAGAAAAACACCAAAAAAGAAAAGAATAGAAGTTAATTAAAAGAAATAACTTGAAAATATAAGGAAAGAAAAACTGATTAGTTAGATATAAATTGGAATAAGAAAAGCAGTAGAAAAGACAGGCATAGAAGTCAATAAAAAAACTAGAAAAATAAGGAACGCAGAATAGATTAGTTAGTTATAGATTGGAATAAGAAATGCACAAAAATGACAGTATACAAGTTAATAAAAAGAAATACCTGGAAAATATAATGAACGAAGAATAGATTAGTTAGTTATAGATTGCGATAAGAACAGCACCAAAAAGACAGGCATACAAGTTAATAAAAAGAAATAGCTAGAAAATATAAGGAAAGAGGAATAGATTAATTAGTTATAAATTGGAATAAAAAAAGAACCCAAGGAGACAAGCTTAGAAGTTAATGAAAAGAAATACCTGAAAAAATAAGGGAAGAATAGATGAGTTAGTTATAAATTGGAATAAGAAAAGCACCAAAAAGACGAGCATAGAAATAATAAAAAGAAATACCTGGAAAAATAATGAAAGAATAGATTAGTTAGTTATAAATTGGAATAAGAAAAGCACCAAAAAGACAAGCATAGAAATAATAAAAAGAAATAACTGGAAAAACAAGGAAAGAATAGATTAGTTAGTTATAAATTGGAATAAGAAAAGCACTAAAATAGACAGGCACAAAAGTTAATGAAAAGAAATAACTAGAAAATATAAGGAACGAATAAAAGATTAGTTAGTTATAAATTGGAATAAGAAAAGCACTAAAAAGACTAGTACAGAGGTTAATAAAAGAAATAACTAGAAATATAATGAACAAAGAATAGATTAGTTAGTTATAGATTGGAATAAGAAAATAAAAGGAACGCACGATAGATTACTTAGTTATAGATTGGAATAAGGAAGGTGCTAAAAGCACGAGCATAGAATTAAATGAAAAGAAGTATATAGAAAAATATGGAAAGAAGAATAGATTAGTTAGTTATAAATTGGAATAAGAAAAGCACCAAAAAAGACGAGCATACAAGATAATAAAAAGAAATAGCTAGAAAATATAAGGAAAGAGGAATAGATTAATCAGTTATAAATTGGAATAAAAAAAGAACCCAAGGAGACAAGCTTAGAAGTTAATGAAAAGAAATAGAAAAAATAAGGAAAGAATAGATTAGTTAGTTATTGATTTTAATAAGAAAAGCACTAAAAAGACGAGCACAGAGGTTAATAAAAGAAATAACTAGAAAAATAAGGAACGAAGAATAGATTAGATAGTTATTGACTGGAATAAAGAAAGGTACCAGAAAGACGAGCATATAAGTTAATGAAAAGAAGTAAATAGAAAAATATGGAAAGAAGAATAGATTAGTTAGTTATGAATTGGAATAAGAAAAGCACCAGAAAAAACAAGCATGCAAGTTAATAAAAAGAAATACCTGGTAAAATAAGGAAAGAAAAATAGATTAGTTAGTTATAATTTGGAATAAGAAAAGAACCAACAAGACGAGCATAGAGGTTAATAAAAAAATAACTAGAAAAATAAGGAACGAAGAATAAATTAGTTAGTTATAGATTGGAATAAGGAAAGTACTAAAAACGAGCATAGAAGTTAATGAAAAGAAGTAAATAGAAAAATATGGAAAGAAGAATAGATTAGTTAGTTATAAATTGGAATAAGAAAAGCACCAAAAAAGACAAGCATACAATTTAATAAAAAGAAATAACTAGAAAATATAAGGAACAAGGAATAGATTAGTTATAAATTATAATAAGAAAAGAACACAAAAAGACGAGCATAGAAGTTAATGAAAAGAAATAACTAGAAAATATAAGAAAAGAATAGATTAGTTAGTTATTGATTGGAATAAGAAAAGTACCCAAAAGACGAGCATACGAATTAATAAAAAGTAATATCTGGAAAAATAAGGAAAGAATAGATTAGTTAGTTTTAGATTGGAATAAGAGAAGCACCAAAAAGACAAGCATAAAAGTTAATAAAAAAAAAATAACTAGATAAATATAAGGAAATAAAAATAGATTAGTTAGTTATAGATTGGAATAAGAAAAGTTCCAAAAAAGATGAGCATAAAAGTTATTAAAAAGAAATAATTAGAAAAATAAGGAAAGAAGAACGGATAAGTTAGTTATAAATTGGAATAAAAAAAAACTAAAAAAGAGAGGCATAGAAGTTAATTAAAGAAATAACTCGAAAATATGGAACGAAGAATAGATTAGGTACTTATAAATTGAAATAAGAAAACCATTAAAAAAGACAAGCATACAAGGTAATGAAAAGAAATAACTAGAAAATATTGAGAAAGAAAAATAGATTAGTTAGTTATAAATTAGAATAAGAAAAGTACCAACAAAAAAGACAGGCATAAAAATAAATAACTAGAAAATAAAGAACGAGGAATAGATTAGTTAGTTATAAATTGGAATAAGAAAAGTACCCAAAAAGACAGGCATACAAGTTAATGAAAAGAAATAACTAGAAAATAAAGAAAGAGGAATAGATTAGTTAGTTATAAATTGGAAAAAGAAAAGAACTCAAAAAGACGAGCATAGAAGTTAATATAAAGAAGTAACTAGAAAAATATAAGGAAAGAAAAATAGATTAGTTAGTTATAGATTGGAATAAGAGAAGCACTAAAAAAGACGGGCATAGAAGTTAATAAAAGAAATACCTCGAAAATAAGGAACGAAGAATAGATTAGGTAGTTATAGATTGGAATAAGAATAGCACCAAAAAGACGGGCGTACAAGTTTAGATAAATATACCTGAGTTGCCCAATTACTGCTGAGTGCAACGGTACCAACTAAAGTGGTCTGTCGTGAATAAGAGACGAGCTATGACGAAGAAAATACAATCACAGGACCCCTAACAAACGCTGCCTAGGCGCCGGATGAACAGGCTCCCTCAACAGACTATAGTAGTATATGGTAATCATAGTGGCAAGTTTTCATGGTATTATGCTCTCTCTCTCTCTCTCTCTCTCTCTCTCTCTCTCTCTCTCTCTCTCTCTCTCTCTCTCTCTCTCTCTCTCTCTCTCTCTCATTTACTCATTTTTCCCTCACGCCTTATACCCTTCGTTTATGTTATGTGAGCGAATGTTTGCCTTTCCTGAGATTAGGACTAGAATAAACTTACTTAACCCCCCTCTCTCTCTCCCTCTCTCCCCTCCCTCTCTCCCTTTCCTCCCTTCCCTTCTCTCCCTTCTTCCCTTCTCCTTATCTATCTTCCTTTTCCTCCTTCCCTTGTTTCTTCCCCCTTCCCTCCCTTCATCTCTCCCTTCATCTCTCCTTATCTATCTTCCTTTTCCTCCCTCTCTTGTTTCTTCCTTCCTTCCCTCCCTTTCCCCCTTCCCTTCTCTCTCTCCCTTCGTCCCTCCATCTACCTCTTCGTCCCTTCATCTCTCCTTATCAATTTCCCTTCCATTTCTCCTTTATTCCCTTTTCCTCCATCTCTTCTCTCTCCCCTTCTCTTCTTCCGTCTCTCATTTTCTACCTTCCCTCCATCCCTCCCTTTCCTCTTGCTTTCAATTCTTCCTTTCCCCCCCTTCCTCTTCTCCCTTTCCTCCCTTCCTCCTCTCCTCCTTTCCCTTCATTCCTCCTTTCCTCCCTTCCCTCATCTACTCATCCTTCATTCCCTTTTAATTTCCCTCCAGAGAGAGAGAGAGAGAGAGAGAGAGAATATATATTTAAACTTTTTCTTTTGTTTAATGTTGAAGTGACCGATGAATTTTTGTCTCTCTCTCTCTCTCTCTCTCTCTCTCTCTCTCTCTCTCTCTCTCTCTCGTATTTTTATTTCTCTTCCTTTCACATCTTCTTTTCCTTCCTTTCCCACACACTCTCTGACCTCCTCCTCCTCCTCCTCCTCCTCCTCCTCTTCCTCCTCCTCCTCCTCCATGTTTCTTCCTTCTTCCTCTATATCCTATGCACGCTTACATTTATTATTATCTTTATTATCTCTATTCCTCCTCTTCGTCTCTTCCTTATCTTATTCTTCCTTCTCTATTTCTTCCCTTCTATTTATTCTTTTTTCTTCCCCATCTCTTCCTTCCCCTCCCTCTCTCCCTTTGTACCCATGTACCCACTTGCCTGCCTCCCTATCTATCTATCTATCTATTTACCTTCACATATTTTCCTATCTATCTCTTCCTATTTACCTAACTCCCCTTTTTTATCAGATTTTCTTCAAGCACCCATTCCTTGCCTTTTCCTCCATGCCTTCCTTCATTTCCTTCTTCTCTCCTTCCTCTCCTCACCCTCTCTCCCTCCTTTTCTCCTTTCCCTTCCCTTTTCTCTCCTTTTTGTCCCTTTCTGCCTTCTCTCTCTCTTTCCCTTTCTCCCCGTTTCTCTTCTTCCTCTCCTCACCTTTTCTTTCTATCTCTCTCCCTTCCTTTATTCTTCCCTTCCTTTTTCTCTCCTTCTTGTCCCTTCCTGCCTTCTCCCTCTTTCCCGTTTCTCTCCTTTTCCTCTCCTTCTTCATTCTTTCGCTCCTTTCTCTTTCTCTTCTTCCTCTCCTTCATTTTTCACATCTATTTCCATCTTCTTCTCTCTTCCCGTTTCTCTCCTTTTCCTCTCCTTCTTCAGTCTCTCCCTCCAATATCAAGCTCTTCCTATCTTATCTCTATCTTCTTCCTCTCCTCCATTTCTCTCTCCTATATCCATCTCCTCTCTTCCCGTTTCTCTCCTTCCTCCTTCATCCTCTCCCACACAATTGACCTCCTCCTTCTTCATCCCTCTCTCTCCTATCCTCTTCCCCTCCTCCCTCCCCCCCAAGTGACCTTTGCGCCACAATCGCTACAAATGGCGCCATAATAGGGCAATGCATCACAATCCCTCGCGGCAGGAAGGGGAAAATTATCTCAAAGGAAAAACGAATTCGCTGCTATTTTTTTCAATAAGCCTTCCTTGAGGAGCGGGCAGGAGCTAACGAGGTCATCTCACCCCGCTCACTCACCCCCTCCTCACCCCTCCACCCCCGCACCCTCCACCCCATTTCAACCCTCACCTCTCTTTCCCACCCCCTCACCCCCCTCTACCCCTTCATCCTTGCCCCTTCACTTCCCATTTCAACCCTCACCCCCTCACCCCCCCTCTACCCCATTTCAACCTCACCTCTCGCTCCCACTCCTCACAACCCCAGACTCACCCCTCTTACATACCCTCCATGCCCCATTCACCCCAATTCAGTCTCACCTCTCCTCACCCCCTCCCTCACCTCTCACCCCACCCCTCACAACCCCATACTCACCCCTCTTCCATACCCTCCATGCCCCAGTCACCCCAACCCACTCCCACCCCTCTTTCTTATCCCCTCACACACACACCCCACACCCCTTCGAACCCCTCAATGCCCCTTCATCCTCTCACCCCCATCACCCCTTCACTACTTCCTGACCCCTCCATCACCCTAATCCATCCCTCACCCTCCCTCACCCTCTCTCCCTGCACGGTCCAGGTTCACACAGGTACACTCGCGCCCAGGTAACCTTCTTCCCTCGTATGGTCAAGGTAGGATAGGGACGCAGAACTTCTCAGACCTTTTTTTCTCTAACGGGTTTTATGTCTATAACTTTTGCATACACGGGACACAGCACACATCTAAGGGTTTGTAGGTTTGTGTTATATCTATACAGTGAGGAAATTACTTGCAGAATAGAGAGAAAAAATACTTTAGGACGAAGGGCAACAGGTGACACGGATGAATGGTGTTAGCAAGGATGAAACACAAAAGAGAAGCAGATTATAGAGTAACAGACACAAAAACAGGAAGACGAGGAAGTTAAGGAAATTACACGAGATAAGGACGAACACAATGAGAATGGGAAACAAGCACTCGGCCAAATGACGTGCGAAGGGAAGGGAGAAAACAACTTGAATAAGATTGAACACACGACGGAGTTTAATATCTTCCTGCGAACACGAGGAGACGTCAACAGATGGATATATATAGTGACAGACGGGAACTTAAGGTACATAAAAAGGTTAACATAGGAGGAATAGGAAGAACAGAAGGAAAACAACGTGAAGATTGAACACACGACGGAGTTTAATATCTTCCTGCGAACACGAGGAGACGTCAACAGATGGATATATATTGTGACAGACGGGAACTTAAGGTACATAAGGTTAACACAGGAGGAATAGGAAGCAGGGAAAGGAGAAAACGACGAGAATAAGACTGAACATATGACGCAGTTTAATATCTTCCTGTAGACACAAAGAAACGTCAATTGATAGAAATATATAGCGACAGACGGAAACATAAGATACAAAAAAAGGTTATCATTGAAGGAATAGAAAGCATAAACAGAGACAAAGAAGGAAAACAATGTGGATAAGATTGAACACACGACACTGTTTAATATCTTCCTGCAGACACAAAGAAACGTCGATGGAGGGAAATATATAGCGACAGACGGAAACATAAGATACAAAAAAAGGTTATCATTGGAGGAATAGAAAACAAACGCCAGAGGATCAAACAAAGAAGGGAACTGAGTCGTATAAGAGGAAAGACTTGAGTTTAATACCTTCCTGTAGAGACAATATGAAGGAAACAAATGAACAGCTAATAGCACACAAAAAGGTTAGGAAAAGGGGAATAGGAAGCAAGCAGAGAAACAAAGGGGACTTGGTCGTAATCGAGGGAAATTTTGACGGTTTAATATCTTCCCCTCGAGACAACAAGGAGGTAATAGATGGGTAAAGTATAACATATGAAGTAATTAGATGATTTATGGACGTTAACCCAAGCACTAGCGGCGGAAGATGGAACTAATGGCTCAGTTGAAGACCTTCCTGAAGACACAATGGGACAACACGGATGGAAACATATGCCGAGGAATGAAGATGAAAACCCAAGAATTTAGAAGGTATGCGAAAGTCACCCCAGGAAAAGAAGACAAAGAAGAAAACGTGAAAGCAGTATTACGCAGTTCAAGACATTCCCTTCGACGCAAGCAGACACCCCTTCACCCCTTTCAGCCCTCACCCCTCACTCCCACCCCTCACAACCCCCAAACTCTCCCCTTTTCCATACCTCCCCGTGCCCCATTCACCCCAACCTCCTCTCACCCCTCCTTCTCACCCCCTAAACATAGCAGTAAATTAAACTGGAAAAACGGATGAATTTGGCGATATATTGAAGGCATCGCAGGAAAAATCAACAGAGAAGGGAGGAAGGGAACGAACGCTTGCTTTAATACCTCCTTTCGACCCAGACAGACACAGATGGACTTACATAGCAATAAACAAAGCTGGAAAAACGGATACATTAGACGATATATTGAAGGCATAGCAAGAAAAATCAACAGAGAAGGGAGGAAGGGAACGAACGCTTGCCAAACTCTATGCTCACTTTAATACCTCATTTCAACACAAGCACACAACATAAATAGGAAAACACACCGATAAACGAAGATAAAAAAAAAAACGGAAAATTGGAGAGTATATAGAAGTTACCGTAAGAATTATCGACAAAGAAGGAAAGAAGAGAACGAACGCTTGCCAAACTCTATGCTCACTTTAATACCTCATTTCAACACAAGCAGACGACTCACACAGCAATAAACGAGGCTGGAAAATCGGGGGAAGAAATTACACGACATAAAGAGGTTAGAGAAGGTTAACGCAACGCACTATTAGACAAAGAAGGGAAAGGGGGAACAGATGGGCTGCCTAATCCCTTCCTGGAGACACGCGATGGGGAGATAGACTTGACGGAGGAAATGGAGATAGAAGGAGACAGATTGCTGCACCTTCCTCCCTTCACCTGATGGGCTAATTGGGCCGGAAGCAGAGAGGGCTATTAAGGGTGATTTTGACATTTATAACAACAAAAGGAATTAAATAAATGCCGCCGCGAGAGTAAACAACGCTAAAACTGTCGCTTCCTGAATGTGTTGTGCTGTTGCCTTCGCGTCAACAACAACAACAACAATAATAACAACAACAATAATAACAACAACAACAACAACAACAGTAACGATGATAGTGTAGATAATTTAACTAGTCATCCCTTTCTGAAGAGTCACTCCATATTTCAACTCTATAGTCCTACGCCTTGTACTGTCTTTTTTTTTTCTAGTGTTTTTTTTGTCTTCTTTGCATATATTATTTCCTCTATATTCCAACTCTTTATTCCCAGTCCAAATTCCAACTGTATATTCCTATTCTGTATTCCAACTCTATATATTTCCACTGTACATTCCCATTGTGTATTCCAACTCAATATTCCCACTCTATAATCCTAGTTCATATTCCAGCTGTATATTCCCATTCTGTATTCCAACTCTACATTCCTACCCTATATTCCCGGTCCATATTCCCACTGTACATTCCCATTCTGTATTCCAACTCTAGATTCCCAGCCCACTGTACATTCCCATTCTGTATTCCCACTATATTCCCAGTCCACATTCCCATTCTGTATTCCAACTCTAGATTCCCAGCCCACTGTACATTCCCATTCTGTATTCCAACTCTAGATTCCCAGTCCACTGTACATTCCCATTCTGTATTCCCACTATATTCCCAGTCCACATTCCCATTCTGTATTCCAACTCTAGATTCCCAGCCCACTGTACACTCCCATTCTGTATTCCCACTATATTCCCAGTCCACATTCCCATTCTGTATTCCAACTCTACATTCCCACTCTCTCTTCCCTCCCCCAGCCCGCCTTCCTCCGCCTCCCGGTGACGATAGAATTATTTACGCCCACAACGTTGACTTCACAAACAGCTGAGGCAAAAGTACAGTGTTTACCTTGTTCCCTTTACGCAATTCTACCTCCCTCCTCCTTCTCTCCCTCTCCTCTCTCCTCCCTCACTTCCTTTCTCTCCCATCTTCTCTCTTCGCCGCCTTTCCTTTCCTCTTATCTATTTCAATTTACCTTGTTCCCTTTACGCAATTCTCCCTCCCTCCTCCTTCTCTCCCTCTCCTCTCTCCTCCCTCACTTCCTCTCTCTCCCATCTTCTCCCTTCGCCTCCTTTCCCTTCCTCCGCTTATCTGTTTCAATGACTTCCTTTTCTTGTTTTTTTTTCTCATGGTTTTGTTTTGATTATATATTTTCCTCCTTCCCTTCCTCTCTTCCTTCTTTCTTTGTCTCCTTTTCCTTTCTCCTTTTATTCATATCGTTGACTTTCTTTTCTTGTTAATGATTTTTTCTCTTTCTTCATCATTCCTTTTCTCCTTTTCTTTCTTCCTTTCCTTCTGATTCTCTCTTACCCCCACCCCCACCGCCACCTCACCACCACCCCACATAACGTAATCAAGGCCTCACGTTACACCTGCCCTGTCTTACCTGTGTGACGCGCCGCCCAGGTTAATTAGATCACTATCGCTCCCGCTCCGCACAAGGCGAAAATCCGCACTCAGAAAAACGCGTCGGGCGGGTCATTAAGGCAGGTAAAGCGCGCGCAGGTAACACCCTCGCCCTCACCTGTTGAAGACTTTACCTGGGGAAGAAAAGCGAGGAGGGAGAACAGGAGAGGAGAAAGTAAAGCATGAGAAGGAGGAGGAAGGAAGAGATGGAAAGAAAGGTAATGAAAGGAACGTTGGAGATAAATGAGGTAAAAGAGAAAGGTTGAGAGAGATAAGAGAGAAGAAAGATTTGGAGATGAGAAAATGAAGTAGAGGAAGAGAAGAGAGAGGAAGGAGACGTGAAGAAAATAGAAATAACAAAGATAAAAGCGTGGAATATAAATGGGGTTGTAGAGGGAGAAGAATGAATGATAAAGGGAACGAGAGAGAGAGAGAGAGAGAGAGAGAGAGAGAGAGAGAGAGAGAGAGAGAGAGAGAAAATGATAGAGAATGGAAAGAGGAAATAGAAAGAAAAGAAAGACCTAAAAAAAAATAAAAGAAAGAAAAGAAAGAGGAAAGGAGAAGAGAATAATCCAAAAAAAAAAGAACAAATGAACAAAAGTGAAGGAAAAAGAAAAAAAAAGGATATCGTTGCATATTAAAACTGACTCAAGATATTTTAGACCGGTTTAGACTTTGAGTATTGAGTCGTCTTCGTGTGATTGTAGAGTATTGGAGGAGGAGGAGGAGGAGGAGGAGGAGGAGGAGGAGGAGGAGGAGGAGGAGGGAGAGATTAGGCAAAGAAGAAAGATGGAAAGGAATATTAAAAAGCTTAGATTCTTAGGATGAAGATTAGAAGAAGAAAAAAAAGAAGAAGAAGAAGAAATTAGAAAAGAAAAAAGATTGAAAGAATATGAAAAAAACCCTCAGATTCTTAGGATAGAGAAGATAAGGAAGAAGAAGAAGAAGAAGAAGAAGAAGAAGAAGAAGAAGAAGAAGAAATTAGAAAAGAAAAAAGATTGAGAGAATATGAAAAAAAACTCAGATTCTTAGGATAGAGAAGATAAGGAAGAGGAAGAAGAAGAAGAAGAAGAAGAAATGAAAGACGTGAAGTAGGTTTAGGTTGAGGAAGAAAGAGGAGGAGGAAGACGAAGAAATGGAGGAATTAGAAGAGAAAGAGGAAGAAGAGGAAGAGGAGGAGGAGGGGGAGGAGAAAAGCAGGTGGTGGAATATGTAGAAGAAAAAGGAGGTAGAAGAGATGGAGGAATCAGAAGAGAAAGAGGAAGAAGAAAAAGAGAAGGAGGAGGAGGAGGAGGAGGAGGAGGAGGAGGAGGAGGAGGAGGAGGAGGAGGAAAAATATACAGGAAAAGCAAACAGCAAGAAACATTTACAAGTGACAAAAGGAAGAAGAAAAGGAGGAATGATAATTAACGGAGAAGGAAGAGGCGACGAGGAGACGAAATTGTGCAAGAAAATGTTGGAGAAAGGAAACAAAGGAAGGAGACAGACAGACAGACAGACAGACAGACAAACAGACAGACGTTATGATAGTAAGCTGAACAGACAGGAAGAAGTCATACATTTAATTCGCCTTCACAGACAGACAGACAGACAGACAGACACACATGATACACGACTAACACATCACAGACTCTCTCTCTCATTCCTATATATTGTTTTTCTTTTTTTTTCTTTTTTTTTCTTTACCTTCTCCATCTTCCTTCCTCACTTTCCTCCATTTTATCTTCCATTTTGTCCTCTCCTCCCTTTCCAAAATCTTTCCTATCTAAAACACATGATAGCCAGCATCTTATTGTATGACTCAACAAAGATTGACCTCACTTTGTTGTATAGAAAGTCTCATTAGTAAGGAAGCATGCATGAATTTTCTAAGTCAAGACCTATAGTAACTGTTTGGGGTTTTGTTAGGTTAGGTTAGGTTAGAATTTTCAAGCACATGATATCCAGAAACCTTTAGCGTAAATTAACGGAGAAAGACTTCACTTTGTTGTATAGAAAGCCTCATTAGTAAGGAAGCATGGATGAGTTTTTCTGAGTCAAGTCGTATGGTAACTTTTTGTGGTTTTGTTAGGTTAGGTTAGGTTAGGTCAGGTTCTCTTTGCTATCCCTTCTATCCTAACCCATCCCTCACCCTCCTCTCTCTCAAGCTTTCTTTCACACCTTTCCTCCTCTCTCCATCCCTTATTTCCTCTTCTTCCTCGTTTTCTTTCCTGTTCCAGTCCTTTTCCACCATCTCTCCCTCTCTAGCCTCCCTCTCCTTCAACCCATCTTCTCCCTTCTCCCAAACCTCTTCTCCTTACCCTCCTCGCTCTCAACCTTTTTTTCGCACCTTTCCTCCTCTCTCCATTCCTTATTTCCTCTTCTTCCTCGTTTTCTTTCCTGTTTCAGTTCTTTCCCACTATCCCTACCTCTCCTTCTACCCATCTTCTCCCTTCTCCCAACCTCTTCTTCTCCCACGCCTCTCCTCCCTCCCCCTGGCGCGTCACCTCACCGCCCTGCCTCGGCCTGACACCCCCGGCCCGCTAAACACACTACCAACCCACCAGATTACAGGACTCACTGGGACTAGTCCACCCGATTACACGCGAGTGACTGGACGCGGCTCACAACACACGGACGGGGCGAACCAACGCTTACCGCCGCAGACACACGCGTTCCCGCCCGGTACTCGCGTCCTATCCCCGGCTGTTGGTGCGGCGGGGATACGAGGCGATGCGGTCCTTGCCGATGCTTAGACGAGGCGATGAAATACTTGATTACACACACGGAAACGATGCGACGCTTAACTACAGACTCTTGGTTCTTGAGACTCTGCAAACGACCGCTCTTAATTTCCTTTGGCCAGCATATGGGACGATACACTGGAGTTACTGTTTATATGAAGGCGAAATAATGGACTACTTAAACAGACAGACCGCGTTTCTAAGACCTCATACACGTCCTTACTTACAGAGATCAGCAGCAAACTCGCACAAACCCAAACCCTATATCTTACCTCAGCCCTAAATTCCTTTCTTTGGCATCTGTCCCTCTTCTCTCTCTGTTAAGTCAGCCCCTAAACAAGCCCTAGTAGTTTTATAAGCCCCAAACCTTAACTAATGTCTTCACTCACTCTCTTATACAGTTATTTTTAGGCCCTAGTAGTTTCATAAGCCCCAAACCTTAACTAATGTCTATACTCACTCTCTTATACAGTTATTTTAGGCCCGAGTAGTTTTATAAGCCCCAAACCTTAACTAATCGTCTTCACACCCTCTCTTAAGCAGTTTTCTTAGACCCTCTCTCAGAATTCAAGGCAGCCCATTGTCAGACAGACCCAATATTATGCTCTTTCTTAATCTCTTTCATTCTACTAATTTTTCACTTCATTCTTTTATCCTTCTCTCCCTACCTTTCTTTGTCCACTTCATTTCCTTCTGACTGTACTGACTGTAGACCCAATCTTATGTATGCTCTTTCTTTTCTCTCTCATTCTACTAAATTTTTCCCCTCCTTTCTTTTATCCTTCTCTCCCTACCTTTCATTGTCCACTTCATATCCTAACTGTACTTATCTCCCATCTCTTCCATATCCAACTCTCTTCCAACCCTCCATTCTCAACTTTTTTCTCCCTCCTTCTTCATCCCTTCTACACTCTCTTCTTCTATAATCTACAGCAACATCCCTCCCCTCCTCCTTCTCGCTCAATCTCTTCGGCATCTCCCACGCCCTCTCTCGGGTCTTGAGGGTATTAGACAAGACCTCTCCGAAGCTTTAAGTATTAGTCACGGGTCTCCGCCTGCTCGCCTGCTTGAGTCTGCTTGCCTTTGCCTGCTCTCTCTCTCTCTATCCCGCCTCTCAGCATCCATCCTCGCCCTCCTGCTTAACTATCCTGCTATCCTCTCTCTCTTTTTCTCTCCTCTCTCCTCTCTCCTCCCTTCCTTTTTCTAAGCCTTCTAAGTATTCTCTCTCTCCGATCCCATTTGCTTTTCCTATTTTCTTTGTTTTTTTCTTCAATTCTCTTTTGTTTTATTTTGTTTGTTGTTTTTTTCTTGTTTTTTTTTACTGTGTACTCTCTCCTCACCATTACTATCATCATCATCATCATCATTCTTCTCTTGTGACTGTGTGTGTGTGTGTGTGTATGTGTGTGTGTGTGTGTGTGTGTGTGTGTGTGTGTGTGTGTGTGTGTGTGTGTGTGTGTGTGTGTGTGTTTACCCTGTACGTCGAGTCCCCTTTCACACCTGACTAACACACACACACACACACACACACACACACACCTGACATGGTACTAAAGGACGCAGAAGGAAGGAGGGAAAGGAAAGGAGAGAAGGATAAAGAGAAAGGATTAAAAGCAAGGAAACACACACACACACACACACACACACACACACACACACACACACACACACACACACACACACACACACACACACACACACACACGAAGAGAGAATGTATTTAAATTTAACTCTTTATCTTAGGAGGTGTTTTAGGAGGTGGCCAAACTTTACACACTTGCTATTAGGGAAACGAAGGATGGCAAAACACAACATCAGAGGAGGAGGAGGAGGAGGAGGAGGAAGAGGAAGGATTGAGCAGAAAGGAAAGTGAGGACTGCAAGGAATGGGAAGAAAATACAGCAAAGAAGAAGTTAAAATAAGAAGTAAAAAAACAACAACGAAGGAGAAGTTAAAGGAAAAAAAGGAAGGAAGAAAGAAAGGAAGTAGAGGAAGATTCGATTAAAGGGAAGAGGGAGGGAAGAAGGAAAGGAATAAAGAAGGGAACTAAGGGAGAGAGGATAGGAAGGGAAGGAAGAAAGAAGGGAGGTAGAGGAAGAGTGGCCGGAAGGGAGGAAGAGGAAGAGGAGGAGGAGGAGGAGGATTGATGGTGGTGGATGAAGGAATGCAGCTGGAGGGAGAAGAGGAGGAGGAGGAGGAAGAGGAGGAAGATTTTGCACTCCGACTTTCTAATCTTACGAGTTTCATCGAATTTAACAAGTTTTGATTTAATGACTCTCTCTCTCTCTCTCTCTCTCTCTCTCTCTCTCTCTCTCTCTCTCTCTCTCTCTCTCTCTCTCTCTCTCTCTCTCTCTCTCTCTCTCTCTCTCTCTCTCTCTCTCTCTCTCTCTCTCTCTCTCTCTCTCTCTCTCTCTCTCTCATCTTTATTTTCTTTTATTTCTCTTCCCTTCTCATGCTCCTTTCCTTCCTCTTCTTCCTCCTCTTCCTCCTCCTCCTCCTCCTCCTCCATGTTTCTTCCTTCTTCCTTCATTCCTAATACAACCTCTTTGCATTTTTCTCCATTCTTCCTCTTCTCTCTTCCTTCTCTAACTTTTATTATCATTACTATTATTACTATTACTACCATAACCACCACTACCACCTTCCTCCTCCTCCATCTCCTCCTCCTCCTCCTCCTCCTCCTCGTTATTCGCTGTATATATCTCCATGTTTTGTTTCGCTTTTCGCTAATATCTTCTTATCTCCGTTTTTTCCCTCTCCCTCCCTTTATCATTCTTTAGCCTGTCACTCCTCTGTTCCTCTCGCACGTCACTTTCCATCATTACTCATGTCTACGGTACGCCTCCTGCGCCTCCCTCACTTCCCTCGCCTCCTTCATCTTCTTCATTTCTCTCATCCTCTTCTTTCCTTCACTTCCTTTCATTCTCTTTTTTTCCCTTCCCTCATTCACACTTTTCATTTCCTTCATTCACTTCCCTTCCATCTCTTCTTTCTCTCAATTCTTTCCTTCACTTCTTTTCTTAACTTCTTTCATTCTCTTTTTTTCGTTTCCCTCATTCACACTTCTCATTTCCTCCACTCATTTCCCTCATTTCCTTCCATCTCTTCTTTCTCTCAATCCTTTCCCTTTACTTCTTTTCTTAATTTCTCACATTCACATCTCTCATTTCTCTCAGTCTTTTAATTTCTCTCATTCCTTCACTTCTTTCCTTCACTTCCTTCACTCGTCCAAAAACACAGACTCATAAAGGTACACACAGCTCTGTGGTATAGTGGAAACCCTTCTCCTCAGCCTATCTCTCTAAGTTACGGTTCGCATCTTACACAGACCTAAAAGTTTTGCACAGACAGAAGCGATTACTGTTCTCTCTTGTGGAAGGAAAGTAGAGGGTATGGCAAGACGTATACCCATAACTTATTTACTATGAAGCTGTTTCCGGAAGGGTACTGGGTATCCATCACGAGTCTAGCATGTGATCTGAGCGTGGGGGAGCGGCACAGTCCATCACCTTCTCTCTCCAGCCAGTCTCCTCGTAATTAAATGCTTCGGACCTGAGAACTTCGCGGCCTGATTTAGGAACGCGCGAATTGCAGGCTGCCAGGGTTATAAAGGGTTTGAGTCGCCCCCAGGAGGATTTAGTGCGGCGAGAAGCGTGTTTGGAGGAGCTGAATGGGATCGAAGAGTTTGCGAAAGCGATTTGTGGACTCGTTGAGGTGTCGGATGCCTTTTTGTGCGTGTGGGAGAGCGCGTTGTTATTGACGGTGTTGTGGTGGTGTTTGTGGTGCAGTGGTGGGGGTGGTGGTGCGTGTGTGTGTTTGTTTTCGTGTGGGATTGAGTTGTTTTGTCTGTGTGTCTGTGTGTGTGTGTGTGTGTGTGTGAGAGAGATAGAGAGAGAGAGACAGAGAGAGAGAGACAAAGACGAAAGGGATCTAGACACCATATATTTCCTCCCCTGAATCTCTTAGGTGTGTTCCAGACCCATAAATCAGACACAATAAAGCGAAGTGAATCACGCCGCTCTAGAGAGGCTAACGGAGCAGGTAAGACGACCCTCCTATAGGTACAGGTGCGCCGGGGAGGACAGGCAGGGGAGAACTGGGGAGGAAGGGTAGAGGTGAAAGGTATAGGGGGAGAAGAGGAGGCCATGAAGGGATAGGTAGCGGCACTAGCGTCCGGATGATGGCGCCACTATAAAACACTTGCCCGCGCCATTAAAATTAGGGGCAAACCAAATCATCATATCGCATCTCTTTCCCCTCCTTCCCTTCCCCTCTAGTTCATTCTTTACTCGTTTTCTTTTTGTCTTTCCTTCATCATCAATCTTATATATCAAAAAAAAGCCTACCGTCACTATAGGCAGAACGCAAAAAATATAACGTATTCAAACATAACAGCGTCACACAAACTAACGCACCCAACTTAACGTAGATATAAAAAAGAAGAAAAAAAAGCCCAACAACCTGTAATAAACACAAATAAAAACTTGCTTACCTGGCCGCAAGCACAGGTGTCAAGATATGCTTTATGGAGGTGCTAGTTAACAGGTAGGCAGGCAGGCAGGTGAGAGAGAGGAGGGGGTAAGGTGAGGAAGGGGATGGGAGGGAAGATGCAAAGGAGAGGAGAGAGGTGAAAGGTTTTAGGAAGAGGAGCAGAATGCGATAAAAGGAAGAGGTAAAAGAAGAGTTAGAGGCAAAGAGAAGGAAGGGAAAGAGGGGAGAGATGATGAAGAATGGGGAGATAAGGGCAGCAGAGTGTGATGAGAGAGAGGGAGAAGATAAGAAGAGGAATTAAGAGAGATAAGAGAAGGGAGATGAAGAATGGGGAAGGAGGCGATGGAGAATAAAAGGTTAGAGAGAGGAATAGAAGAAAGGGAATAGGATAAAAAGAGGAAGAATGGAGAGAAGATAAAGAAGAAGGGCTGTAGAGGATAAACGAAGGAGCAAGAATAGGGAAGGGAAGGAAGGGATTGGGATAGGTGAAGTTAATAAGGAAGGGAAGAGAAAGGGAATGGGAAGGGAATATGATGATGGAAGGAATAGGAGTGAAGGGAAAAGTGAAGAATGGAGTTGAAGAAGAAGGAGAAGGAAGGCAAGGAAGAGGGGAAAGAAGAGGGATAGATAGAAAAATATAATATGAGGAAATTTCAATGCTCGAGTAAGTACTAATCCAAACAAAAAATTTAAACATTAGTACGTGTCATGACTCTCTCTCTCTCTCTCTCTCTCTCTCTCTCTCTCTCTCTCTCTCTCTCTCTCTCTCTCTCTCTCTCTCTCTCTCTCTCTCTCTCTCTCTCTCTCTCTCTCTCAAATGAAAGACTTGGTTGTTATTTATATTTATTTTTAGTCTCCGCGCCTTCCTCCTCCTCCTCCTCCTCCTCCTCCTCCTCCTCCTCCTCTTCATCGCCACGGGAGGAGAATGTTAAAATAGTCTCCGCCACACTCTTCCTCACGACTCTTCCTCTTATACCTCCTTCCTTCTTCCTCTTATACCTCCTTCCTTCCTCCTCCTCCTCCTCTTCTTCCCTCCTTCCTTCCTTCCTCCCTTCCTATCTTCTTTTCCCGCTTATCTGTTTTATTTCCTTCATTTTTTTTTCATTTGTTTCTTAATTTCCTGATTCCCTTTTTTTTGTTATTTTCCTCTTTCTTCTTCCTCCTCTTCCTCCTCCTCCTCCTCCTCTTCCTCTTCCTTCTTCTTTCCCTCTTTTTTTTATTTGCCAGCTTTATCTTTCTTCCTTCCTTCATTCCTGGTTCTTTGTTTGTTTGTTTTTCCTCGTCCTTCTTCTCTTCTTACTTTTCCTCTTCCTCCTCCTCCTCCTCCTCTTCCTCTTCTTTTCCTGTTTTTCCGTCTTAATTATAACTTCCATTTTTATTTATTTATTTTCTGTTTACTTTTTACTCCTCGATTTTGAGAGAGAGAGAGAGAGAGAGAGAGAGAGAGTAATGACAAGAACTTATGCACTGAATTTTTTTGGATTATTGCTTACTCGAGCATTGAATTTTCCTCATTTTATTTTTCTTAATACTGAGAGAGAGAGAGAGAGAGAGAAATACCTAAGTTCACTCAGGTACTTTTCACGTGACTGGGAAAGATAAAGCGGCATTTTATCCTTATCTCTCAACATTCTCTCTCTCTCTCTCTCTCTCTCTCTCTCTCTCTCTCTCTCTCTCTCTCTCTCTCTCTCTCTCTCTCTCTCTCTCTCTCTCTCTCTCTCTCTCTCTCTCTCTATTTATTTTTATTTCGATAATTATTACTCTTCATTTTTTTTTTATTCTTTCTATTCTTTTCTCCTTCCGTCCTTCCTTCCTTCCTTCCTTCCTTTCCTCCTTCCTTCCTTCTTTCCTTCCTTCCTATCTTTCTTCTTTCCCCCCTCCCTTCATCCCCCCCCCTACATCCCTTCCTTCCTTCCTTCCTTCCTTCCTTCCTTCCTCCACTTTCACGACCAGTGTCATCAGGTAGGGGGAAAGGGGGGTGGATCAGGAGGTCAGGGAGGGAGGTCAAAGGTCAAACTGATGCTCTGAGAAGAAGGGAAAGGGAGGGAGGGAAGGAGGGAAGGAAAGCGTGTGAGGAGGAGTGTGTTTAAAGATGTAAAGTTATTTGTGTTTGTGAGAGAGAGAGAGAGAGAGAGAGAGATAATCCAGTCTTTCACAATATCTTCTACCGTTCACAGCATCCTTCCATCCTCCTCATCTTCCCAGCATCCTTATCTCCCATCAATATTTCCTTTTTCCCTTCATTTTCCTTCCTCCCTTCGTTTTCCTTCCCTCCCTCTTCCAGTTTCCCTTTTCCCTTCCTTTCCTCATTTCTTATATATTCGTAAACTCTCCTTACCAACCTCCCTTTCTCTCTCTCTCGCTATCTTTCTTTCCTTTTCCCTACCTCCCTTCTTTAATCGAGTTTTACCTCCTTCCCTCGTTTTTTGTTTCCTTCCTCTCCCTCCTTCTTTCACCTCCTTTTTATCTGGCTATCTCTTCATTTCCTCTCTTCTCTTTTCTCTTATTCCTTCTCTTATCTCCTATCCCTTCTCTATCTCTTCATTTCCTCCCTTCTTCTATCTTCATTCAATCCCTTATTTTCTGTACCATCATCTACACAACTTCTACCTACGTCTCCTTCCTTCCCTCTTCTCGATCTCTCCTTCATTCTTTTTTTCCTTATTTTTCTTACTCTTTTAATCCCTTTCCTCTATGATCAGTTCTCCTCCTTTCTTTTCCTCCTGTTTTCCAAGACTAAACTCCCTCTTCCTCTTCCTCCTCCTCTTCCTCCTCCTCCTCTCCAGTCTTCCTCAGATCTCAGGGCAACACCTACAGAAGCTTGCCTCCTCCTCCTCCTCCTTCCTTTCTCCTCCACATGTCTCCCTTCCTTCCAATCCTCCTTGACCCCCTTCCCTCCTCCCCCTCCCCCCCTCATCCCTCACACCAACACCCACATAATAACAGGCTGGGCAGTCCTCTTGCCCCTGAAGGTCTCTGTAGTGGGCATAACCCCTGACCTTTGACCCCTGACCCCGGGTGACCTCGCCTTCCCCAATTTACATATAACGCCCCAAGTGGTAGATGATATCGGGTTGGAGGGAGGGAAGGAAGGATTCTGGGAGGTAGGGAAATGAGGGAATGGAGGAAGGAAAGAAGGTAGGAAGGAAGGAAGGAAAGGTGAGAGAGGAAGGAAGGAATAGGGATAGAGATAAGAAGGAAGGAAGGAAGGAGGAAAAGAAGTAGGAAAGAAGGAGATAAAGAAAGGTTTGATAGGAATGGAAGGAAGGGAATAAATGGGAAAGGAAAGGAGAGAAGGAAGAAGGAAGGAAGGAAAAGAGAGGGAGAGAGAGACAAGTGGGAAGGGAGGGAAAGGAAGGAAGAAAGGGAGATAAAAAGGAAAGAAGGGAAGGGAGAGAGGGAAAGAGGAGAGACAGGAGGGAATAAACGGAGGGGAGGAAGGGATGGAGAGAAGGGAGGAAATTACTTCATTGTTGTGAGAGAGAGAGAGAGAGAGAGAGAGAGAGAGAGAGAGAGAGAACTATCCTGAGTGAAAATTCGAATAGACAGAAAACAGGAATTTGAGATAAAAAAAAATGTTAGAAGCAAATAAAAAAAACAATAAGAATTTTTTTTTAAATGTGGAGAAAACATTATATTCAGTTTCCTCCTCCTCCTCCTCCTCCTCCTATTCCCCTCCTCTTCTTTACCTCCTCTCTTTCTCATGACCTCAAAAGCGACACACACACACACACACACACACACACACACACACACACACACACACACACACACACACACACACACACACACACACTAAAAACCTCAGATAATAAAAACAAAAAAATAACAAAATACACGTTAATCGAAAGAGCAATTAAGAGGTAATGAAGGGACGATAATGTGACCCGTAAATATGGCCGAGGTCAGGTAGTGTTCCCGCCCCGTGACCTTCCACTATGTCCGGGTCACGCTGAGGAGGTGGTGGTGGTTGTGGTGGTGTGGAAGGGGTGGTGGTGGGGTTGTGACTGAGTTGTTTTTGTTATTGTTTTTGTTATTAAATTGTTTATGTTCTAATTTGTCTTGTTTACTTGTTTTTCTTTTGTTTGTTTTGTTTGTGGTTTGTTTGTGAGTTGCTTCTGATATATTTGTTCATTTTCATTTTTTATTTTGTTTTTATTTATTTATTTGTTTTTTTTTTTGGGTGAGAATCATGAAGTTCGTATGAGTTCAATTTTCGTGGTTTATCTTAATTTGATAAGTTTTTTTTTTTTTTTTGTTCTGATAAGTTTTGTTTTCTTGTAATCTATCTTAAGTCTTTCCTCATTATTCATACGCGTAGTTTTATCTCGTCATTTTTCTCACAGGTATTTTCTTTCATTCCTTGTAGATTTTTTTCCATATGATGTTTTTTTATGTATGGCTTAGAGGGAAGGGAAATGGCGTGTCTGATTGCGATGAAAATTCTACTAAACAGGTATTTCTTCTTGGCAAACTTGCTCCCTAGTATACCTCTCCTCCTCCTCCTCCTCCTCCTCCTCCTCCTCCTTAATACACTCCCTTCAATCTTCTCTTCTTCCATGCATCACTAAAATCATCCAATCACCTCGACAGCCTTTCCATGCTCCTCCTCCTCCTCCTCTTCCTCTTCCCTTTCCTCCTCTTCCACATCAACCTCCACATCCTCCACCTCCTCCCTTTTCTTGATTACGTCTTGTTTAACGTGTTTTTTACCAGTATCATGAATAGCTGCCTGCCGCTCGCCCGCAAGAGAAAGGTGGGCAATCGATGTATCCTGCCTCCCCTGACATACGTTGCAGGGACTCGGCGTCTCAGAGATTGTGCGGAGAGAAAGCCGAGACGCGCGCCGGGGGGAAGGGAAAGAGAAAGGGTGCTGGGTATAACTCGGACAGACAGGAAGCGACAGGGATTAGAGAGGAAGGTTGAATATACCTGAACGGTTATTGAGGATATGAAATTTACTTAGCCAGGTTATATTATGCTTAGAACTGATAAAAGATGAACGGAATATTAGAGAAAAGAACCAGGAATTACAGTGGAAGGGAGATATATAATGCTTTGTGTGAGAACGACTTATAGATTGAGTGTAAAAAGATCAAGAGAAAGAGGAAGAAGACGATAAAGAAAAACTGGAAAAGGTTCTGATGTAGTAAATGGAAGGAGATGAGGAGGAGGAAGAGGAACATTCACAAGAGGATGATATGGAAAACAGGAAGGCGAAGGAGGAGGAAGAAGAGAATGAGGTGTAGGAGAGAGGAAAAAATCATCAAAAGGGGAGGTATGGTAATGTTCTAGAGATTCATATGGAACTCCGCCATTTTAAGAGATTCCGGAGTTTATGTTGATGGCGATAAGGGAAAAGGAGGAGGAGGAGGAGGAGGAGGAGGAGGAGGAGGAAGTACTGTCGTGGCTCTTGAAGGATTTTATAGATGCAAAGAAGATGCAAGAATTGGAGAAGGCGTGTGAGAAGAGGAGGAGGAGGAGGAGGAAGAGGAGATATATTGAAGGGCAAGTTTACTGAGAAGAAATGCGTTTTTTATTTCTTTTTATTTCCGTTAAAACTATCTTCACTTTATTATCATTGTTATTATTATTATTATTATTATTATTATTATTATTATTATTATTATTATTCTATTTTCTCTTTTTATGTCTTTCTCTCCTTCCTTTCCCATTACTTTGCGTCCAATATGACTGATCCTTCCTTCCTTCCCCTCCCTTTCTAATTCCTTTCCTTCTTCCACTCTCTCCTCCTCCTCCTCTTCTTCCTCCCTCCCTTCTTTTATCCTCCTCCTCCTCCTCCTACTCTTCTTTTTTTCTCTTCCACTTCCTCCCTTCTTCCTTCCTTCTCCTTCTTCTTCTCTAATCCACTAACCGCCTTTCCTTTCCTCCTCTCCTCTCGTCTCTCTTCCTCCCTTCTTTCTTCCTTCCCTCCATCTCTCGCTCCCTTCCCTTCCTTTCTTCTTCCTCCTCTCCCTTGCTTCCATCTTCCTTCTCCCTTCCTTTCTTCTCTAACCCACCTAACCAACTCCTCTTTCCTCCTTTCATCTCTCCCTTCCCTCCCTCTCTCCCTCCCTCCCTCCAGTACACACCCAGCTAACGGAGATGTTTGAGAACTTCCATCAAGAGGTCAGAGGTCACTTTCTTCCTCCTCCTCCTCCTCCTCCTCCTCCTCCTCCTCCACTTTTTATTCATCTCACTCCCTCATCGCCATTTTCGTCCTCTTCTTTTTTTTCTTTTGGTTATTTTTATTTTCTCTTTTTAATCTTTTTCTTTTTTTAATTTTCCGTAATCACAGTTGTTTGCGTTTTCTTCTTTTTTCTTCTTTCTTGTTTTCTTTTCTTCCTTGTTTTCTTTTTCTCTTCGTTTCGTCTTTTTTTCCTTCTTTCCAACTTTTCGTTCACTTGTTTTCTCTGCGAGTCTTTTTTTCATTGTTTTGTTTTCCTTTTAATTATTTTCATTCCTCGGTTTCTTTACTCTCTCTCTCTCTCTCTCTCTCTCTCTCTCTCTCTCTCTCTCTCTCTCTCTCTCTCTCTCTCTCTCTCTCTCTCTCTCTCTCTCTCTCTCTCTCTCTCTCTCTCTCTCTCTCTCTCTCTCTCTCTCTAATCTCTTTAATCTCTCTATTCCTTCCTTCCTCCTCCTCCTCCTCATCATCATCATCATCAACATCGCCATTATATATATTTTACATTATTTATTCAAGTCATTCTATTCATTTATTCTTCCTCTTCGATCCTCCTTTAGTTAAGCTTACACGATTCCCTTCCACTGTTTATTGTATTCATATTGTTTTCGTTGTATAATTCAATATCCTTTTATTTTATACGTTAGTGTCAGAATGTTTGGCTTCGTCTTTCTTTAGTGGGCAAAACTTCGATGCTAGGAAGATAATGCGTGTGGATAGAGTTGAAATAATGATAATAGTAATAATAATAATGATAATAATAATAGTAATAATGTTAAGGATAGGAAGCAAGGGAGAGGAGAAGGAGGAAAGAAGGGAGGAAGAGAAGGAAGAAAGAAGGGAGGAAGAGAGAGAGATGAGAGGAAGAAATGGAAGAAAAATTTAACATGAGAAAATATATTAGAAGAAGAGAAGAAGAGACAGAAAAAATAAATAATCATGCTCCTCTTCTCTTCCTCCTCCTCCTCCTCCTCCTCCTCCTCCTCCTCCTCCCCTTTGCAACAATAATAATAATAGTGATAATAAAAATAATGATAGCAAAAGTAATACCTAATGAATTAATTAAAATGATGATTATGAAAATTTAATAATAATAATAATTACGAAAAAGAAAAAAAAAGTAAAATATGCTTCCTTCCTTTCCTCCTCCTCCTCCTCCTCCTCCTCCTCCTCCTCCTCCTCCTCCTAGTAATTACCTTCAGGAACACCTTCTCCTCGCCTTGTTTGGAAATTAAAACACGTCTGAATCATGTTTTAAGGAGAGGGGCAGGAGAGGGAGGGAGGGAAGGGAGAAGGGAGGGAGGAGAAAAGTAAGGGAGGAAGCAGAGAGGAAAGGGTTAATGGAGGAGAAATGAAGGGTGAAGAAAGGAAGAGGAGAGGAAGAAGAAAATGTTTAAAGCGGAAGGGGAGGAAGGAAGAAAGAAAGAGAAGATAGGGAAGGGAAAGAAGGGGATGAGAAGTGAAGGGAAAATAAGATGAATGGGAGAAAGAGGAAAGAGGAAAGAAAAGGAAAAATAGCGGATAGTGAAGGAAGAAGAAAATGTTTTAAGCGAAAGGGGAGGAATGAGAAGAAAGAGTAAATGAAGGAAGAAGGAAAGAGAAGATAGGGAAGGGAAAGAAGGGGATGAGAAGGAGGGTAGATAAGATAAAGAGGAGAAAGAGGAAAAGAAAAAAAATAGCGAAGGAGTAAAGAAACGCAAATAAAGGAAGATAAAAAATAATAAATGAGAGAAAAAGAAAATAAATAGAAAAAGATAGAGAGAAGATAAAAACACACACACAAACAAACAAACACACAAACAAACAAGAAAATGAGATAGAGAAAGACGCTAACGGGAAAAGACAAAAAAAAAAAAAAGATAAGGAACTATTAGATAAACAAGCAAATAAAAGCAAGATAAAGAAAGAGACAAGAAGACAAAAAAAAAGATAAGAAAGTATTATATAAACAACCAAATAAAACAAGATTAAGAAAGAAAGACATAAGAAAGAAACGGGATAAAAGATAATCAAGATAACGTTATGGAGAATGGGTAGGAAGGAATGGGTAAGCAATCTATGGGTAGGTAGGAATATGATGATGGGGTTAAGGGAAGATTGAGGTAAGGGGAGGAGGAATAATGGGTTAATAAGGGAAGGGGAGGGAAAGGGGAAGGTCGAGCTATGGATTAAGAAATAGAGAAGGGGAAGGGAGGGAAGGGGAGGGGAGGGGATGTAAGGTTAGAAGGGTAGAAGTTAATATAGGGGTGAAGAAGAGAGGTTAAGGAGGGAAAGGGAAGAGAGGGGAAGGGAGGGGAAGGAAAGAGGACGAAGGGAAGGGAAGGGAAGGGAGGAGGATGAAGGGGAAGGAAGGGGAAAGAGATGTAAGAGAGGGAAAGAGATGGGAAGGAAGAAGAAAGGAAGGGGAAGGGAGGGTAATGAAAGGGATGAAGGGGAAGGGAGTGGAAGGGAGGATAAGGAAGGGGAAGGAAGAGGAAGGGAGAGGAAAGGAAAGGAAGAAAGAGGAAACATGGAAACATGGAAATGCAGGCAACAGAAAGCCTATTGGCTCATTACGAGGTCGCCCGCTTGGGTGATTTAATCTGCTCGACCGCCACTTGGGGCTTGGTGAGCAGATGAAAGCACCTCGATATTGAGGAGCAGATGGAAGCCCCTCGTTATTCAGTTTACTCCTGACGCAGCGAAATGACGGTCGATTCTATATTTGAAGGAGTTGATGGTATTCGCATTTACTACTTCTGAGGGAAGATTGTTCCAGTGGCGGATGACTCGGTTTGAAAAGAAACTCCTTCCAATGTCTGTGTTACATCGACTCGACTGAATGGGTAAACCGTTATTTCTAGTTCTTGAGTTGGTTTGCAGTTCAAAGAATTTGGAGTAATCGACGTTATTGAACTTTTTTAGATACTTGAAGACTTGAATCATGTCCCCTCGTAGGCGTCTTTTCTCCAATGTAAAGAGATTGAGTCGCTTGAGTCGTTCCTCGTACGGTTGAGCCCTGAAAGTTGGAATCATCTTTGTGGCGCGTCGTTGAATCCTTTCCAGTAAAGCAATGTCCTTTCTGTAATTGGGAGACCAGAACTGCACTGCATACTCGAGGTGCGGTCTTACCATGGAATTATACAAGGATAGCATCACGTCTGGTGTTTTACACTCGAAGTTCCTCGCTATGAACCCGAGCATAATGTTGGCCTTGTTGTATGCTTTTTTACAGTGATTCGCGTGTTTCAGGTCACTGCTGATATTGACTCCAAGATCCTTTTCCTCCTGCATCGCTTGCAGAGGTCTCCCATTCATGATGTATGTGGTTATTATTTCTGGACCCAATATGCATGACTTTGCATTTGTCAACATTGAAGGACATTTGCCATTTTTCAGACCATTCGATAATGTGATTGAGTTCTTTCTGAATAATTTCGCAGTCGGTCTTTGTGAGGGCCTTTCCACCCACCTTGGTGTCATCAGCAAATTTCGATATTGTGGATTTCAGTCCTGATTCTAGGTCATTGATATATACGATAAGAAAATGGGTCCCAGCACTGACCCTTGAGGCACTCCACTAGTGACTGGTAGCCAATCGGAAGGCTGTCCGTTGAGTAGTACTCGTTGTTTTCTGTCGGTGAGCCAATCTCTTATCCACGCGATCAGATTGGCTCCGATGCCCGCCGAGTGCAGTTTCTTAGGAGTCGCTCGTGCGGTACCTTGTCGAAGGCTTTCTGAAAGTCCAGGTATATAACATCACTGGGGATGTGGGCATCCCAGTTCTTATATATACCTTGGAAGAAGTCTAATAAATTCGTTAGGCAGGAGCGCTTGTTTCTGAAGCCATGCTGGGTGTCGGAGATTACATTATTGTTTTCTAGAAACTTAACAAGTTTATCTCTAATAATCTTTTCGAGTATTTTTCCTGCCACTGATGTCAAACTTATGGGCCTGTAGTTTAATGCAACGCTTTTGTCTCCTTTTTTGAAAATCGGTGTTACGTTTGCCATCTTCCAGTCTTCCGGGACCTTGTTTAGTTGAACTGACCGGTTGAATATGGTAGTGAGTGGTTGAAGTATTTGTTGTTTAAGCTCTTTTAATAACCGCGGGGACAAACTGTCGGGTCCCGTTGACTTGTTCGTGTCGAGTTTGTCCAAGTAGAAGAGATATGGAAATGGGAGAGAAGAGAAAGATAAAAGGAAGAAAAAGGGAAGGAGAAAAAGAGGAGGAAGGAAAGATACGGAGGTAAGAGGAAGGATGAGGACTGACGAAGGGACTGGAGGAAAGGAGAGAATGGAGGAGGAGGAGGAGGAAGGAGGAAGTAGGGTAGATACAGTCATTTTCTCTCCTCCTCCTCCTCCTCCTCCTCCTCCTTCTGCTGATAAACGGGTTAGAGGCGTGGCAAAATAGAGTGTTAAGAGGGAGATGAAACCACTTAATGTGTGTGTGTGTGTGTGTGTGAGAGAGAGAGAGAGAGAGAGAGAGAGAGAGAGAGAGACTTGATATCTGAAACAAAACGCAAAATCCAAGAAAAAAGAAATATAAAAAAATTCGAACGCATATTAAAAGAGCGGAAAAGGATTTGAAGGGTTGATTTTTTTTGCACATTTTCTTTCTTTCTTTAATAAAAAAAAAGGGAAAAAAATAAAAAAGGGTGACCGATAGCATTCATTTTCTCTACAACTAAAGAACTCGCTTACAATAGTCATGTTACTTATAATGAATCTGATACTTTTTTTTTTACTTTATATCATTCTCTCTCTCTCTCTCTCTCTCTCTCTCTCTCTCTCTCTCTCTCTCTCTCTCTCTCTCTCTCTCTCTCTCTCTCTCTCTCTCTCTCTCTCTCTCTCTCTCCTTCCCCTTCTCTCTCTCTCTCTCTCTCTCTCTCTCTCTCTCTCTCTCTCTCTCTCTCTCTCTCTCTCTCTCTCTCTCTCTCTCTCTCTCTCTCTCTCTCTCTCTCTTCGATAATTAGCAAAACTTTTAATAAACAATGTCCGCGCGGCGGGACGGCAAAATTTATCTTCATTTGCAACCTAATTAAGAGAGGGATAAATCAAGGTGAGACTGACTTACCTGGAGGAAATGTTAATTAGAAGGAGGAGGAGGAGGAGGAGGAGGAGGAGGAGAGGAGGAAAGGGGGAGGGTAGGGTGTGTGTGTGTGTGTGTGTGTGTGTGTGTGTGTGTGTGTGTATACAGGTATGACTTCAAGTCACTGTATTTGTTCATACCTTGATATGTGGTTGAGAGAGAGAGAGAGAGAGAGAGAGTAGCAAACGATGAATCAATATGGAAAGAAAAAAAAAATAAAGAAACAGAAAGACATTACATTCCTATCACACACACACACACACACACACACACACACACACACAGGTAAGGGCATCACTAATTAGCCTAAACACGGAAGAACTCACCTGGACAACCCTTTTTTAGCCCACCTGTCAATTGTACAGGTAAAGGAACCCCCTGTGCCCCCCTCCCCCCTCCCTCCTTCCTTCTCCACCCCCCTCTCCTCCCTTCCTTCCTTCCTTCCACTCCTCCTCCTCCTCCCTTTCTATATTCGCTCTTTACCCTCCCTCCCTCTTTTCCTTTTCTCTTCTTTTTTTCTTCTCTTCTTCCCTATTCTCCTTTCTCCCTTCCTTCTCTACCCCACTCTACTCCCCTTCTTCCTTTCTCCCTCCCTATATTCGCCCTCTACCCTCCAATCCTCTCTCTCCCTTTCCTCTTTTCTTCTCTTCTTTCTTATTCCTCTTCTCCCCTTCCTTCTCCACCCGTCTCCACTCCCACTCTCCACTCCTTCCTTCCTCTTCCACTCCTCCCCCTCTCTCCCTATCCACGCCCTTTATCCTCCCTTCCTCTCTCCCTTTCCTCTACTTTGCTTCTCTTCTTCGCTATTCCTCTTCTCTCCTTCCCTTTATCTTCCACTCCTTCATTCTCTCCCTTCCCCATTCATCTTTCGCCCTTTAGATTTGTACTCCCTTCTCTCTTTCTCTTCCTTACTTCCCTTCTTTCCTATCTTATTCTCCCTCTTCCTCTTATTTTTCTTATCTTCTTTCCTTCATTCCTTTTCTCCTATTCCGTTTCTTAATTTTTCTAGCTTATTCTTCTTATCTTCTTTTTCTTCTCCCTTTCATTCCTTTTCTCCTATTCCTCTTCTTCATTTCTTTAGCTTCTCCATGTCTCCTCCTCTTTTATCTCTTCTCTCCTCTTCCTTTTCTCTTGCCAACCCTTTCTTCTTCGTCAACTCTTCATCTCTCATCTGTCCCCTCTTCTTTATCTTCTTCCTTTCTCTTTCCCTCCTCCTCCATCTCCCCCTCTCCCTCTCTCCCTTTAAACTCATTTCCATATCTCTCTTCCTCCTTTCTCCCCTTTCTCTCCTAACTTCCTCCTCTTTTCTTCTCCCTTTTCTCTTCCTTACCTTTCTCCCCACTCCCATCCCTCCCCCCCCCCCCCTCCCTCTGCCTCACTTCACCTCCCCGTCACCCCTGTCGCCCCCCTCCAGGCTAAGTCAAGGGGAGGAGGAGGAGGAGAAGGAGGAGGAGGAGGAGTGTCGTGTAAAATTAGCAAGTCTTCCTTCTCCGTTTTTTTTTTCTTCCTCCTCCTCTTCCTCCTCCTCCTCCTCCTCCTCCTCTTGAACCCATTTTTTGTTGATTTTTGTTGTATTTGGTCAAGAAAAAGAAAAACAAGAAAAATAACACACACACACACACACACACACACACACACACACACACACACACCGATAGATTTCACCATTCATTTCAGAAGACCAGTCACTATACATCACGGCCGGGCTGATAAATTGACCGGGGGAGAGAGAGAGAGAGAGAGAGAGAGAGAGAGAGAGAGAGAGAGAGAGAGAGAGAAGGATGAGAGACGGAAGAAGAATAAGTATGAGAGAAAAGGAACTGAAGAGGGAGAAAAGAGTAAGGAACATAGGGAGATGGAGAGGAAGAAAAGATAGGAGCGAAAAGAAAGGATAAGGAGGCAGATTCGAGATGAAGATGGAAAGGAGCGAAGGAGTGAAGGAAGGAGGGAAGGAGAGATGAAGGAGGCGAAGAAGATAGTTTGGAAGGGATGAAGAAACGGATGGAGATTGAGGGGAAAGAAAGCAGGATGGGAAAGATGAAAAGAAATAGGAAATAAAGGAGAAGGAGGGAAAGGAAGAAAGGAAGGAAGGCAAGAGAGGAGAGAGAATGAGAGGAGGAAAGAAAAAGGGGAGAAGGAGAAAGAAAAAGGAGGGAGGTGGAAAAGAAAAAAGAGAGAGAAAGGGAGAGAAAGAAAGATAGGAAAAGAGAAAGGGAGACTAAAAAGGAGGTTGACAGGAAAAGAGAAACACTTATCAAACCACTTTTTCACTTATTTCATCTATGTTTTTACTTGCCTCTTAATTTTCTGTCACTTATTATCCTTTATCATCCTATTTATATATCTCTTATCTGTCTCTCTTTACCTAAACATCTTAATCTTGTTTTCTCCTAGTTATTTCTCTTACCTTAAAAAAATAAACAATAACAAGGACAATATCAACAACAACAACAACAACAACCACTATAATCTATCTTCATACATTCCCCTATCACTACTTCTTAATCTATCAATGTCTTCAGTCGAGCGTGTCTATCGAGTCTCTATCTATCTATCTGGTCCGCTATCTATCGATCTAGCTGTCCCGTGTGTGCGTATGTGTGTGTCCGGCGTGACAGATGTGTGTGTCGGGGCGGAACGGACAGGTAAGGAAGGGTAGCGCTGGCTTCCGTATGTGATGGGGGGGGGGGGGGGAAGGAGGGAGGGGGAGAGAAGTGGAGGGGTTTTGTGGGGAGAAGGTAAGTGGAGGTGATTCTTTTGGGGGAGGGAGGTGGTGGAAAGTGGGGAGGTTTGTAGGGGGAGGAAGGGATGTGGGTTGGAGTAGAAGTGGAGGGGTTGGGGAAAGTGGAAGGGGTTATGAGGGGAGGAAGGAGGGGGTTGAGGTGGTTAAGTGGAGGGTTATGGTGTGGGGGAGGAAGGAGTGTGGGTTGAGGTGGTTAAGTGGGGGGGAGGAAGGAGTGTGGGTTGAGGTGGTTAAGTGGAGGGGTTTTGGTGGGTGGGGGGGAGGAAGGAGTGTGGGTTGAGGTGGTTAAGTGGAGGGGTTATGGTGGGGGGGAGGAAGGAGTGTGGGTTGAGGTGGGTAAGTGGAGGGGTTATGGTGGGGGGGAGGAAGGAGTGTGGGTTGAGGTGGGTAAGTGTAGGGGGTTTTGTGGGGGGGGGAGGAAGGAGTGTGGGTTGAGGTGGGTAAGTGTAGGGGGTTTTGTGGGGGGGGGGAGAAAGGAGTGTGGGTTGAGGTGGGTATGTGGAGGGGTTTTGTGGGGGGGGGGGGGCTGGGGTGTGTGTGTGTGTGTGTGTGTGTGTGTGTGTGTGTGTGTGTGTGTGTGTGTTATGTTTGTCCTTTTTTTTCTTTTTTCATTTCATTCTTTTATTATTTCTTTTTTTTACTCCTCTCTCTCTCTCTCTCTCTCTCTCTCTCTCTCTCTCTCTCTCTCTCTCTCTCTCTCTCTCTCTCTCTCTCTCTCGTTTTCATCCTTTTTTTATCTTCCTTCCTTTACTCTTCCGCGTCATGTTTATATACTTTTCCTTTTCCTCCGTCCTTCCATCCCTCCCTCTCTCTCCCTCCCTCCCTCCCTCCTTACCTCCAGCCCTTCCATCCCTCCCTCCCTCCTTCACCTTTCTTCCTCCAATCTTTCAAAACTTTACTCTCCTCACTCCTTCCCTTCCCCCCTCCCCCCCTCCCCCATCACTCCTCCCACCCCCTCCTCTCCCTCCCTTCCCTCCCTCCCCCGCCCCCCCTTCCCGCCCTTGGCACCCGAGTCACGTGTGGCATGATTGATGGGCGTCAGCGGGGCACACGAGGGGCGGCGCCCCCCGGGGCGTTGGGCGCGGGGGGGCGGGGGGAGGGGTTAAGGGCCAGCATGGAAATTAAGGGAGGAAGGGAAGAGATGCGATGAGGAGAGGAGAGGAGAGGAGATGATTGGGAGGAGGAGGAGAAGGAGGAGAGGAGAAAAGAAGAAGAGAGCAGAGGAGAAAAGAGATAGATGATTGGCAAAGATAAAAGATAAAGGAGAAGAAGAGAGAAGAGAGGAGAGAGATGATTGGCAGAGGGAGGAGGAAGAGGAGGAGGAGGAGGAGGAGAGATAGGAAAGGACAACAACTTTCATGTATGTATTTAGACACACACACACACACACACACACACACACACGAAAGGGAGAAAGATCCGGCACAGCAAATCCCTAGAGAGAGAGAGAGATGAAGCACCAATACAGGTAAGGTCACTCATTACCTGCCGGGATAATTTACCTGCCCACGTCACCTCATGCTCGCCCCCCCCCCTCCCCCTCCTCCCTTACCCCCCTCTCCCCCTCTCTTCGGGTCAGGTCAGTGTCAAGCAACAGTCAGAGTCGCCCTTCCCTCCTTCCCTTCCTTCCCTTCATCGCCCTTTTCTTTATTCTCCCTTCCCATCATTTTTCCTTCCTTCCCTTCATCGCCCTTTTCTTTATTCTTCCTTCCCATCATTTTTCCTTCCTTCCCTTCATCGCCCTTTTCTTTATTCTTCCTTCCTTCCCTTCCTTCCCTTCATTACCCCTTTCTTTGTGGTCCCTTCCCATCCTTCTCTCTTCCCTTCTTCACCCTTTCTTCCCTATATCACCCCTTTCATTACGTTCCCCTTCCCTTGCCTCCCTTCTCACCCTTTCCCCTTCTCCACATCGTCCCTTCCCTTCCCGCATCCCCTCGCCAACTTTTATTCTCCCTTATTTCAAAACGGTATCCTCCCTTCCTCCCTATCGCCTTCCTTTCCTCCACCTCCATTCATCCCCAGTCTCCTCCTTTCCCTTCTATCTTTTTCTACCGCCTCATCCTCCTTCTTCCATGCCTACCTTCCCTTCACCTCCAGTAGAGTCGTGGATGAGTGGAGCAGGCTGGGCAGTCATGTGGAGGGTGCCAATACGATAATTCAAGAAGAGTTTAGAATAAGAGAAAAAGAGAAGAAGAATAAGCAGGAAAGTGAAAAATAATAGAAGAAAACATTGTAAAAGAAAGCAAATAAAGAAAAAAGTGAAAAACTGTGTTGACGAAAGAAGAGGAAAAAGGAAACAAAAAAAAACAGAAGGATGAATGGGGAGGAGAGACAAGGGTGAAAGATGAAGAAAGGGAGAGAATGAGGAATAAGGGAGGAAGAAACGGGGAGAAAAGAAGAGAAAGGGGAGAGCGTATATGGGAAGTGAGATTAGGTGGGGTTAGGTTCACAGGAGCTGCCTTGTATAGACCTACCGACCTCTTGCAGACCTCTTATTTTCTTATGTTCTCTCTCCCTTTTTCCCTTCCTCCAATCCTTCCATGTAATACTCTCCCTGTAAACTCTCTTTCTACACCTTATTTTTGTTGCCCGTGAGCTGCTTCCTTTGCAGTAAAAAAAAAAAGAATCGTTGGGTCTCGTGGCAGGAGGAGGCAAGGTCACCACTCCATCGACCCGGAAGTCCTATCTTGTTTGGTGTTTGTCTTGAGATGAAGGATTTGTTTTTGCGTAGACATGAAGGAGGATCTGACGAAGGACATCCTCTACACACACACACACACACACACACACACACACATATACACACGAACGCCCACATACATACATACATTTATACATACATATATACACTTCATTCCTTCAACCTTTTATTCCATTCCTCTCTCCTTTCTATTCCTTCCATTCCTCTCTATCTCTCCTTTTCTCTTTTCTTTCCTTCACCAAAAACAAAAACAAAAATCTTGAGTATTTTCTTTAATGCAGGAGGCAGAAAACGTTTTAAAGTAAGGATAATAAAGATGAGAGAGAGAGAGAGAGAGAGAGAGAGAGAGAGAGAGAGAGAGAGAGAGAGAGAGAGAGAGGACATATTACCCTCAGACACATTCCCATATATCCCATTTCCGAACCTTCAACACACCAACTAACGCCACATTTATTTCACCGTGATCATGTTTGTGGCGTGAAGAAGGTCAGGGGGAGGCAGAGGAGGGAGGGAGAGGGAGAGGAGAGGGATGCTGAGAGGGAGGCTGAGAGAGAGGAGTGGGAGGCTGAGGGAGGGATGAGGCGGGGGATGTATTGGTCCAGACAGCCAGCCCATACCTCACCCTGCCTTCCCCATCAACACACTAAGTAACAGACGGATGAGGGCACTTTGTTAAGACGATATCAACCTTTCACTTCGCCTCTTCAGCCTTCCCTTCCACTCCCTTCCCTTCCCTTCCACTAAGAGAGAGTGAGAGAAGGGACAGATGGGTAGGAAGGATCACTTCTCTTCACTCTTCCCTTCCACTCCCTTCCCTTCCCTTCCACAGAGAGAGAGAGAGTGAGGGAAGGGAGAGAAGGGTTGGAAGGACAGGAGGGAGACGAGATAAGTGCAGAAAGAAAGGAAAGAAAATGGTTACACTTAAAAATGAGATTAAACTTGAGAAACAGTGAGATACGAAAAGGAAGAGAGATTGAGGAGAAAATAAAGGGAAGGAAAGAGAGATAGGAGAAAATGGTAATGTAAGATGGAAAGGGAGATAAAAGATACAGTTAAAAAGAGAGAGAGAGAGAAGAAAGAATGAGGAAACATACGGAAGAAAATGAGGCATAGATAGTTAGAATAGAAGGGAGAGAGAGAGAGAGAGAGAGAAAGGACTTTATTGAAATGTTTTTGAAAATACGAATCTTGAAAAAATAATCCATGTATAAATCTTTCTCGGTTGACCTGGTAACTTCAAACAGATCCTGACCTCCATGTTGTAATCTCTCTCTCTCTCTCTCTCTCTCTCTTTTTTTTCTCTATTCAATCTTCCTTTTCTTGTTTTTTTATTATTTTTGTTTCTTTTCCTTTTTTTCTTTTTTTTCCCCTTTTCCTTTTTTATTTCTTCTTTTTCTTTTTCTTTAATTTTTCTTTTTCTATACAGTTTCCTTTTTTATTGTCCTTTTTTTGGTTTCTTTTTTATTTTGATTTTTATCTTTTACCATTTTTATCTTATTCTCTCTCTCTCTCTCTCTCTCTCTCTCTCTCTCTCTCTCTCTCTCTCTCTCTCTCTCTCTCTCTCTCTCTCTCTCAAACTCTCAAACTCCTTCTCTTATCGCCCCTAAATCCACACACAATCTCGCCCTTCATAAGAGAGACATTTTGCTGCACATCTTTCCCTCCCTTTTGTCTATATTTTCCTGTTTATTTAGATTTACTTTTTCTTACGAACACGAAATATTGACGTGAAGAGGCGGAGAGAGAGTCAGGCCACCGCCATGTCACTTCGGTTCATGCAAATGTGAAGATCCTATCGATGAAGAGGAGGAGGAGGAGGAGGAGGAGGAGGATGAGGCAGAAGGAAGAGGAGAAGAGAAGGGAGATTACAAAGAGAGAGAGAGAGAGAGAGAGAGAGAGAGAGAGAGAGAAGAGAGAAGAGAGGTGAAGGACGGAGAGAGACAAGAAAAGTGAAGGAAAGATTAAGCAAGAGAGAAAAGGAAAAAAGGAAAGAGAGAGAGAGAGAGAGAGAGGAAAATGAAGATAATAAAGAAAATATAAGAAAAGAAGAGAGAAAGAGAAAGAAGAAAACTAGACCAGAGACAAACACACACACACACACACACACACACACACACACACACACACACACACACACACACACACACACACACACACACACACACACACACACACACACACACACACACACACACACACACACGCGAGCAGATGTCTATTGAATATCATTGTGTTTTAGTCCGACTTTTGTATAATATTTCTTTGTGTTTTTCTTCCCCTTATGGCGAAAGCTTGTGTGTGGATGTGACGGAAGGGTGATGGAAGCGGCATATATTTGTCTAGTTCCACCTGTGGCCTCGTGTGTGTGTGTGTGTGTGTGTGTGTGTGTGTGTGTGTGTGTGTGTGAGGCATTGTGATATTTTCTGCTTTCTTTTGCTTCGTTTTCCTCTTCGTTTTTAAAAGTTTTGCATCTGATTGAAAAGTTTAGTTAGACACGTGAAGAGCTGGGACATATATGGATAGTGGCGGTATTAATAGTAGTAGTAATGGTCGTAGTAGTAGTAGTAGTAGTAGTAGTAGTAGTTGAATCAGTTTTGTTTATCTCATT